>NC_048578.1:13122500-13342500 GCF_013265735.2 Oncorhynchus mykiss
CACACACACACACATCTAAACGAGGGGGACGCATACACACACACACACTGACTGGCCATGCTGCTGTTTGATTGGTTGGTGGGATAGTCTACTTTGTGTGCTTCAGAACATAACATGTGTTATATTCAGCTAGCTTTGACATTCCAACTCTCATAGTTTTGGATTAAACATAACACCACCTCTCACCCACAAACACTCTGTGTTTCTGACCATGCCTTCCTAAACGTATTTGTGGCCAAAATGTTAAATTGTACCATAAAGAGATTCAAAATAAAGAAATCAAGAGGCCAGAATATCTACAAAACAAACTAAAATATAACATTCTTATCTGGCTGTAGTCATATGAAATACTGTAGAAAACACAATGTTTAGTTTTACTACAAATGGTATCAAGGCAAAAAAAACAATCAAAACAGTCCTCAATTTCAACCCCCTCCCCCCAAAGCACATCATACATAGTTCTATTAACAATCAGACATTACTACAGAATATCTATAAATATACCATTATACCATAAATAAACCACCCCCCAGAATTTGATTTCTTGGAATTGTCCAAGTACATTAGAATTTAAGGACAAGGCACTATGACAGCGATGTGGGCTCTGGGTTATAAATGACCCTTCTGAGAACATATCTAGGATAATCTTAACATCCCCTAGTCCTAACCTTAACCATTAGGGTCAAAAGCCCTATTGTCTAGGGGCAACTTCATCCAACTCCAGGACGGTGAGATCGGTTTGGAAAAGTGTTAAGAGCGCAAAGGTTTCCCTGTGTGCTCAAATAAATAAGCCCCTCCCACCCTAAACCCATTTGGCTAGACATCTTTATAAGGTTTTTCTAGCATTCGATTGACAGAAAACATTATGAACATCAAAAGGACAATCATTTAAAACTACAAACAGAATTTGAATAATGTATCAATAAAAAACATTGAGTGTACATTCCACAAAGAGGCTTGTGCTGTATTTATGATTCAGAATTTCAATTTTCTTTGTGGCTTTCAACATCCTCAGTGATGTCACTTCAGCTGTCCGTCAGAGAGGATCATCACATTGGATGAATATTCCATCGAGATCTATGACAGGCTGAAGCAGCCTTCAATCAAAACAAGCGACCAGTCTAACTCGCTCACATTAACAGTTTGTCACAAAGCAAAATAAACTATATCTTCATCATCTGACCCAATAATTCTTAAAGATTTTTTTAGACATTTATATAAAACAATTAAATAAAGCTTTGGTTTTTTAGAAAACTAAAATGAAATTCTAGTGGTTGAGGCATCATCTCTGCACAGTCTTTGAATAATCACTGCAGACTAACTAATTAATGACTACTGTGGAGTGGGGATCCATTGTGATTGATCCATCCATATGATGGAGCAGGAAGTCTTGAACCACAGAGTGCCATGATTGGTCACCAGTCCATATGCTCCCTCTCAGGCACCATACTGATTGGTTAAAAAGCCTTACTTCCAGGATTATATTTTATCGCATAAATTCTCCATGTGTTAATGTACCAAAACAAATCATATATTATATAAGTGTTATAGAGAGAGTTTAGTACCCAGCAGTCATAATAGCATTTATGTTATACAGTCTATGGCTCACAGAGAGGCCGAGGTAAGGTTGTCCCATTCCAACACTGATCAACATCCAATATGAAATATTGGCAGATAAAGATGGCCAGTTGCCCTATAAGGATAGGAAGGTAATTGAAATACCAGTGAGCCAACACACTTCTATTCCACTATCCGACTCCATATTGACCATTGTGTGGGTGCATTTTAGTGAACATCCATCTTGAAGTCCCTCAGAGTAAGAAAATGGGAATCTGTCCAGTGGAACACTCTTCTTTCTATCATTGGCCGGGGCGGACGTCTGTCACTCAAACCGATATCTCATAGGTTGTGCCTCCGACGCCGGTCACCTTTTTCACCCCGCCCCCTGGTTTAGATGTACTGTGATTGGCCAAGCCTGGGCGAGATGTGGATCTGATTGGAAAGTCGGCGGGAAAGGGGGGGGGGGGGGGGGGGGTGGGGGGGTAAGGATGCAGATGGGGTGACGGAGTGAGAGAGAAGAGGTGAGTAGATCTGATTCAAAAATAGACTGTAATAACAAGACTTATGATGAGGTTACTAGAGTAGAAGGCTCATTGGGGTGGAGGAAAAGGGCACAGAACAGACAGGAGTGAGAAGACAGTAGCAGTAGACACAATTCAAACAGATATACATCCCACTACAGTTACATCTGAGCATAGTTCTTATACACATTAAAAACACACTCAAGCAGAAAAACTTACTGATACCAAGAGGAGGAAAAGACTCACACAGATCAGGGAGGAAGAGGGTTCACATAGATCAATCAGGGAGGAAGAGGAGGAGTACGAAGAGTACCAGGCTTGTGGCTCAGATCTCTACTCACTGTGGAGCCTGGGTCCCTCCGATTCCGCCCCCTCCCGACAAACCACCTCCTCCCATTGGCCGAGCCTTGTGCTGGAGCCCACCCTCTCGGGTGTAGGAGAGAGACTGCCCCAGGGAGGGGCCTCGGGGCGGGGGGGACACAGGGGGGTCAGGGGAACAGGCACGGGGGGAGGACGGGGAGGGCTGTTCAGAGACGGGAGGAAGGGGGCGAGAGGAGGAGGCACGGAGGTGTGGGTGTCTGGTGTCCTGGTGGAGGAGGTGCGGTGTCTCGGGGTGGGCAGTGTGTGGGGGAGGAGTTGGCAGGGGCGGGCTGATGGCGCGAAGGTACGCCCTGTGGGGGGAGGAGAAAGAGGCAGAGCCCTGGAGCAGCTGGCCCTCTCTCTGCTGGGCCATCTGTGCAGAGAGGAAGGGTGAGGTGTACCCCTGCAGGGGCGCATCCCCGACCCCGGGGGCCGGCAAGGAGAAGGTCGTCGCCGGGGGAAATGCTGCGGGGGGGTGGGGCTTCTGGGGGGACAGCTCATGAGCAGCCGATTCAAACTCTGGGCTCTCGGACGGTGTCAGCAGGCTGTCGTAGGACAGGCTGCCATTCCGAGGTGTCTGATTGGCCAGGCTCTTGTAGCTGGTGTCGGTGGTGCCCTCTGATTGGAGCGTGCCCAGAGTATTGTGGTGCGTGTGGGCAGAGCGCATGCTGGAGGAGAGGGAGCCACCAGTGGACAAGACAAGAGATGAGGGGTAGGAAGTGTACGACCGCCCCCCTAGGGAGTACCCGGAGATGCCCCCCGAGACGCTACCACCCGTCCCACTGGTTCCCCCGGGGCCCTCGCCCCTTTCCCTTCCCCCCTTATGTACCCCCACACCTATTATCGACCCCCCATCAAGGGTGCTGGGCTCAGACCGATAGCTGGGCTGGCAACTCGACTGGCGGATGGAGGGAGAGTCCAGACTGTCCCCACGAATCATCTGGAGAGAGAGAGAGAGAGGGAGAGGTGGTGAAGGTAATGATAGGAGAGAAGAGTAGTAAGCAACAGTGAAGGTAAAATGAAGAGCGTATGTTACAAAGGGATTACTTTGAGGAGACTTTCCTCAACAGAAGACAACATAGAAATTTGTACAGATCACAGTTTCTACAGAGAGCCAGCAGGGGAGGATGAAGGTCTACTGGCGCATCACATTACCAAGAACACTCACCCTGCAAAATAACATTAGCGCCACAAGAACAGAAACATAGAAATCTATAAAAATACCGGCATTCATGTAAATGCAGAGTCGGGGGGGGGGGGGGGGGGGTCACAAGCATACACCTTTTTACAGACATAAATGGGGGCACACACACACACACACGACACTAACTGAGACTTACTGATCAACTGATGGCCACTGAGTGATCAATTCAGAGTAAAAACAAAAAAAAAGAGGGGGATGGAGTTAAACACAAAGGAAAGAAGAAAGGCTCGGACCTCAGAGAGGGGTCTCTGCTAGTCCCACCTGGATGCCCTAGGCTTAATCCCACCCAGCCTTCTATAGCTGAGCTATCAACTGATTTGACCCTGTGTTTAGGAGAAGATTCTAAACTAAAGGAGTAGAGCTACGTCATCTCAGGGAATGGATCTCACGATGTCGCTCATCTCTAATGTTAAAGGTCTGGACTGTGTGAGTATGTATACACTCCTCTCCATATGCATGTGGACAGGGTAGCTAAATTGTTACATTTGGCTCTATACTCCAGCATTATGGATTTGAGAATGAATGGTTCATATGAGGCGACAGTACAGAGCTTTTATTTGAGGGTGTAACTGACAGTTAACCTGTAAGTCAATGTCGTTGTTTTTTGTTTGAATTGTTTACGTGTTCACTATGCAGGGGAAATGACAAGCGGAACTACGTGACTAAGAACTGGTGTAACGGGGATCATTATTTTAGCAACACACCTTTGGAGGGAAGGCAATCCCACACTGTGTTAGCTAGGTTTTTCGTGTCTTCGGGTGTAGTTCGTAACGGTTGAAGCGTGTATGTTAGGATGGTAACGCTATAATAATTAAGGATGAAGCGTGTATGTTAGGATGGTAACGTTATAATAATTAAGGATGAAGCGTGTATGTTAGGATGGTAACGTTATAATAATTAAGGATGAAGTGTGAATTCATGCCAGGAATAAGAAGCGTGAAGTTTTGGATTTCCTCCCTTCTGTAATAAGCAGCCAATGAGTTATTTTTCCTTTATTCATGTGTTTAATCTGATACTGTTATATATCCGGCTAAACTGTTTTTATGTATGTAAGCACTTCAGAGTTATATCAAGCTAATAAGTCACTCGTAAGATAAGAAGGTTGTAAGAGTGTGCTGCAACTGTATTTTCATTTACAGTGCCTTGCGAAAGTATTCGGCCCCCTTGAACTTTGCGACCTTTTGCCACATTTCAGGCTTCAAACATAAAGATATAAAACTGTATTATTTTGTGAAGAATCAACAACAAGTGGGACACAATCATGAAGTGGAACGACATTTATTGGATATTTCAAACTTTTTTAACAAATCAAAAACTGAAAAATTGGGCGTGCAAAATTATTCAGCCCCCTTAAGTTAATACTTTGTAGCGCCACCTTTTGCTGCGATTACAGCTGTAAGTCGCTTGGGGTATGTCTCTATCAGTTTTGCACATCGAGAGACTGGAATTTTTTCCCATTCCTCCTTGCATAAAGATCGAGCTCAGTGAGGTTGGATGGAGAGCATTTGTGAACAGTAGTTTTCAGTTCTTTACACAGATTCTCGATTGGATTCAGGTCTGGACTTTGACTTGGCCATTCTAACACCTGGATATGTTTATTTTTGAACCATTCCATTGTAGATTTTGCTTTATGTTTTGGATCATTGTCTTGTTGGAAGACAAATCTCCGTCCCAGTCTCAGGTCTTTTGCAGACTCCATCAGGGTTTCTTCCAGAATGGTCCTGTATTTGGCTCCATCCATCTTCCCATCAATTTTAACCATCTTCCCTGTCCCTGCTGAAGAAAAGCAGGCCCAAACCATGATGCTGCCACCACCATGTTTGACAGTGGGGATGGTGTGTTGCTTTTACGCCAAACATAACGTTTTGCATTGTTGCCAAAAAGTTCAATTTTGGTTTCATCTGACGTTTGGTGTGTCTCCCAGGTGGCTTGTGGCAAACTTTAACCAACACTTTTTATGGATATCTTTAAGAAATGTCTTTCTTCTTGCCACTCTTCCATAAAGGCCAGATTTGTGCAATATACGACTGATTGTTGTCCCATGGACAGAGTCTCCCACCTCAGCTGTAGATCTCTGCAGTTCATCCAGAGTGATCATGGGCCTCTTGGCTGCATCTCTGATCAGTCTTCTCCTTGTATGAGCTGAAAGTTTAGAGGGACGGCCAGGTCTTGGTAGATTTGCAGTGGTCTGATACTCCTTCCATTTCAATATTATCGCTTGCACAGTGCTCCTTGGGATGTTTAAAGCTTGGGAAATATTTTTGTATCCAAATCCGGCTTTAAACTTCTTCACAACAGTATCTCGGACCTGCCTGGTGTGTTCCTTGTTCTTCATGATGCTCTCTGCGCTTTTAACGGACCTCTGAGACTATCACAGTGCATGTGCATTTATACGGAGACTTGATTACACACAGGTGGATTGTATTTATCATCATTAGTCATTTAGGTCAACATTGGATCATTCAGAGATCCTCACTGAACTTCTGGAGAGAGTTTGCTGCACTGAAAGTAAAGGGGCTGAATAATTTTGCACACCCAATTTTTCAGTTTTTGATTTGTTAAAAAAGTTTGAAATATCCAATAAATGTCGTTCCACTTCATGATTGTGTCCCACTTGTTGTTGATTCTTCACAAAAAATACAGTTTTATATCTTTATGTTTGAAGCCTGAAATGTGGCAAAAGGTCGCAAAGTTCAAGGGGGCCGAATACTTTCGCAAGGCACTGTACTTTATAGTTCTCACGGAAGGTGATAATTCTGACTAAAACTACAGAATAAATCTGCCAGTTAAAATCAAGGAACGGTTGTGCTCGTGGTTACCGGAGGGAGCTACAGAGGGTATTTTCATACATATCTTTTTTTTTTACCATTTAGAAATGAATGTTCTTCATATAATTTTATGATATCATAAGTAGTTGGACAAAACTCACTTCTAGTGTATTAAAGTAGTCTAAAGTATATTTGGCCCATATTCCTTGGACAATGACTTCATCAAGCGTGTGATGCTACAAACTTGTTGGATGCATTTACAGCTTGTTTTGGTTGTGTTTCAGATGATGTTTTGTCCAATAGCAAGTGAAATGGCAATAAAGTGCTTTCATTTCTAAACGGTAAAACAGTTATGTATGAAAATACCCTCAAATAAAAAAAAGTGACATTTTGTACTGCCACTTCATATTAAAACATATTTAATTGCAAATCCCAAAATTCTGGAGTATAGAGCCAAACTAAACGTTTTAGCTTCAGCGTCCAAATACATACAGAGTAGGGCCAGGATCGCGATACTCGTTAGTATCGTGGCGAGGAAACAAAACACAAAGCGGATTTAACTTCTTTAGGAAAACAGCCCTAATGTTGGAAACAAACATCATTATGTTGTAAACCAGTCGCATGTATTTCTTTTCCAAACTATAGCACACAATATTTTACATCCAGCAGGTTTTTAAAGGACTGAAGAGTGGTCTGCTTCGTGTTTGTGGTATCGTCACAGCCCGAATATGGAGGGGAATGTATGCATGTGTATGTCTGTGTGTGCATGCGTGCATACCTTGTTTGGGTGTGTCAGAGCTGTGTGGTTCATCTGTGGGCTGCTATAGGCCGGCCGGTACATAGATGGAGTGGGCGGACCGTCAGACAGCAAGCTGCTCTCTGATTGAAAAAAAAACAAAAAAAAAACAACAGCGTTTAAAAACTACACAACGCCGTGGGATACGAGAGTGCTTGTGTGTGTTCACTGCTCACCCTCGGTGTCAGCGCGGGGCAGACCAGGATAGCGGAGCTCCGGTTTGGGAGGAGGTGGAGGCTCTGCGTCAGCTGACTGGCTCTTCATCTGCTCTAAACTGCTCTTAGACTGACAGGGACAGGAAGGAACAAGACTGTTCATACACACGAGAGACGGCTAAGAGTTTATTTTGTGTGTGTGTGTGTGTGTGTGTGTGTGTGTGTGTACCCTGGTGCTGTGGCAGTCGTTCTGGATGCCGTTGTCCAGGACTTTGGCTTCTAGCTGGGCCTCGGAGAGAGGCGGGCGGAGGAAGGGAGGCTGCACCTCCGCTGTCTGTTTGCCCCGCCACCGCCCCACATACCTGACAGAGACAACAAAACACACATGAATGACTTCCCTGAAACATACACCAACTTCATACTATATTACACAGTAGAAATATTATATAGATGTTTAGTTAACCACCATAACAGTGAGGCTATACTGAGTTCCTTACCCCTGAGGGTCTTGTTCAACCATAAGCTGCAACAGCAGAGGAAATGAGGAGGCATGAAGGAGAGACGGTCGCTAACCTGGGAGCCTGAGCGCTACAGAGCACGTGTGAGATGTTCCTCAGACAGCCATTGGTGAAAGGGTTAACGCCGCCCCTAAACTTCCCTGTGACCTAGAGAGAGAGAGAGCGCGAGAGAGAGATGGTCTATTTTTAGATCATGTCAGCCCTCTCAGAGGAAAACACACCAAGACCCACACAGACAGACGTACCTGCTCGTTAGTGGTCCTACCCCGAGCTACCAGTACCATGTGGAAACCAGTAAGACCTGCAACTGGGATGAAGAAGAGGCCAGCAACACACATTGTAGCCATACTGGGAACACACAGTTAAGGACACCAACACAACAACTAGCGTGTGTGTGTGTGTGTGTGTGTCAATAAGGATACGTGACAGCGGAGTGAACCCTGTCCAGCTGGTGCTGGTGGTGGAGGACGTAGAGCAGGCCGAAGCCGAACACACCCATGATGTGGATCGTCAGGGACAACAGGAACAGGAAAAAGTGACGGTAGTTCCTGCGCCCAATACAGTTGTTGACCCATGGGCAGTGGTGGTCAAAGTCCTGCCAGGTCACACACAGGTCAAAACAGTCACAAAAGGGTCAATAGAGGAAAAAAATAATAATTATAATCAAATAACTGATGTTTCTCTGATATTTCTACTGTTGCCACGGACAACATGTTATAACACAGTTGTCACCCGTTATACCACCTATAGTGTGAGCTAGGTGGCAGTCTGTAGAAGTACAGGTCTGTGTGTGTGTGTTTACCTCCACACAGTTGTCACACACAGAGCAGTGTGAACAGCGGGGCGGTCTGTAGAAGTACAGGTCTGTGTGTGTGTGTTTACCTCCACACAGTTGTCACACACAGAGCAGTGTGAACAGCGGGGCGGTCTGTAGAAGTACAGGTCTGTGTGTGTGTGTGTGTGTTTACCTCCACACAGTTGTCACACACAGAGCAGTGTGAACAGCGGGGCGGTCTGTAGAAGTACAGGTCTGTGTGTGTGTGTGTTTACCTCCACACAGTTGTCACACACAGAGCAGTGTGAACAGCGGGGCGGTCTGTAGAAGTACAGGTCTGTGTGTGTGTGTGTTTACCTCCACACAGTTGTCACACACAGAGCAGTGTGAACAGCGGGGCGGTCTGTAGAAGCGGCAGCTGGAGCACCACTTCATCCGGACCTGAATGCCCTTGATATCCACTGTCTTATAGAGCGGAGCGCGGAAATCATCCTCTTTATCCTCATCCTCTTCCGCTGTGAACACACACGCACAAACCTTACACACTTTCTTCACATCTAAGTCATTTATCTTTAACACTCTCCTTACCTCTGGGAAAGACCCCTGGGTCCATAAAGGTGGCCATGCAGAAGTTGGCGAGGGTGAAGAGGAAGACCACAGCGTTATAGATGGGAACGACGGAGGAGACATGCTCTGACAACCACGGACACCTGGAGGGAGAGAGGGATGGGGGGGAAGCGAGATCGAGATATAACATGGAATCTAATGTGTGTGTGTGTGTGTGTGCGCGTGTGTGTGTGCGTGTGTCTTACTCACGTGAAGCAGAAGAAGAGTGTGGTGGAGGCGACCAGAAAGGTGGTTGCCGCGGAGACGGGTACATAGCGGCTGGGGTGGAACCGACGGGGAGAAGAAGAGGCGGGGCCACCCACTTCTCCCCCTAGCCCCCCACTACTAAACCCCGGCATCAGAGGGAGAGAGAAAGAGAGAGGTAGAAGGGGTATATCTAAAGAGAAGGGTGGTGGAAGGGTCAGAGGGAACACCTCGGTGTCCGTATGGGATAAGGGAGCATGATGATAGAAGGGAAGGATCTTAGGGACTTGTAATATTACACAAAGCAGCCATTTGGGAGAAACATCTTAGAGAAAGCTAGCCAGATATTTGCACTTCAGCCAATAAAACCACATAAAAACTAAAATAATGATTTTATAGTAAAGTTTACACCTTTGTTTACATGTGTAGAACTTTGCATGTATATATTAGACTATATAACTTTTACACATCTTAAAAACGTTACACTATGATACAAAAATAATTGCGACTCTTAGAAATATTTCTATATGGCTTCATGTAACCTTATTTGGTTCAACAATATAAATAAATCAACAAAATCTCTCCTGTGTAGCGCAACAAAGACCCAC
This sequence comes from Oncorhynchus mykiss, assembly GCF_013265735.2. Taxonomy (NCBI): domain Eukaryota; kingdom Metazoa; phylum Chordata; class Actinopteri; order Salmoniformes; family Salmonidae; genus Oncorhynchus; species Oncorhynchus mykiss. Next base: position 13,132,576 of record NC_048578.1, read on the forward strand.
AAGGACACACACACAACGAACTGCTTGAACAACCACTTTCTGACCTGGTGAGACAACAAACCAACCCTCCACAGGCATTGAACACTAACTTGCTATAACGCCTCAGCTATTACTCAGTGCTTGAGTGTTAACAGTTGTCCATTTACAAATTCTGGTAAGGGAAATGTGGGGCAGAAATGAGGAGGTAGTAACAGGACATCCTATGAAACAGCAGAACAGGGTTCTCTAGCAGAGCAGTGACCATCGACTGAACTCTGGTCTTAGAAAAGGTGTATCTAGCCACTGAAATGTGTGTTTGTGAGATAGCGAAAAGTGCGACAGAATGCTTGCAAAGGGGAGAGTTCAAGGCTCTATATCCTGCGGAGGCAGCAGCGGTTGAGACAAACAAAAATCTCAACTTTAAGCCAGTCTTAAAGCTGCCCAGCAAAAATCCACTTGCAGCTTTCTCAAACATTAAAACTTGTACACAAAAGCTATTTAAAAATGTTGTATCCACTATTTCAGTACTCCGTCAATATGAAAGAATGGTGAGATCAGTCTTGTTGGGTCAACTGGACCAATTAGCTGTTTATCTAGCGGTTTTGTTCAGTCTGTGACAGTGCAGTGCAGGTCAAATCAATTCAGCCCAAATAGAGCCTAAATCTGTGTCGCCATGGTTTTGCCGTAAACATGCCTCTTTTCCCATGATCCCTTTGAAATGGAGCCACGCAGAAAGAAGAATAAGCCACTCAGACAACTGCAGGTCCTCTTCTTTCTCGCCCGCTTTATTTCTTCGCACACACTCAAGTGTTCTGTCACACACCGCCGTTGGGTAAGAGGCCAATCGGAGTGCACCTCCTGAAACAGAAAGAAATGGAGAGCATGTTACATCAATAACACTAACCAACACCACAAACTTCAACCATTAGTAATTACACACACACACACAAACCTCACACCATCACTAACACAAATGCAGCCATGAAAAACATAGTAGTGGTGCAAGGTATGACAATAATTCTTTACATACTGTAGCTAGTTGTTGCAAGCCAGAGCAGAATTGTGCATGTCTCGGGAGTGGCAGGTTGTGTGTTGAAACCTGACCATTTTGTCAACTCTACTCCATTTTAATTTTACAACACTGGCTAACCAGGAAAAGGGTGTGTCTAAAAGCATCTTTCTTCCTTACACACAAACACAACCTTTCTCTCACACTCACACACACACACACAGGTATTCATAACAGAACCTCCTATCCACACAGATCTCATGTAACACCTGAGGGAAAAGTCCTGTTCCATTAGAACACGGAAAACAGATCTTAGGTAATAGAGAGCAATAGTAATGGCGTGTTTTTGTAGGCCCCAACGGAGGCTAACTCTGCCATGGCTTGTTGGCCAAAGCCTACAAAGCCTGGTAAACACAGGCTTAGGACATCTTATACATTTTGTTCTGAGAATCTTCATCAGCTAACATCACTTTTTGCAAACTTTGATGCATAAGCACATAAAGGCTTCATAATTCATACATGTCATGTTAACTGTCTGATATTATCTCATAGAACAAAATGAACACAACCATGAGGTTTCATTTCCGTTTTTCTAGGACTACAAACTGGCTAGCTTATAGGTGCATTTTATGGTATAATGATCAAACTCGGTAAACTAATACTATAGTAGATAGCTTAAGGAACATTGAAGATTGGAGGCAGTCTGGGGAGCCTGTCAGTCAACCAGACCCCATTTAGTCAACTAGTTGATTGTTCAGTCAATGGTGTTGGTCAAGCAGTAGCAACAATTTATTTTTGAATTTCATGGTGTACAAGACACCAGTCTGATTGGCGCATGTCTGAGTGGACTGATCCATTGTGGAGGCCGTGGGGATGGCACAGTCCATCACTAAGACATGTGCTACTGAAATTGTATATGGTTATATTTTGTAAAAACAATGGTGCAACACTAATAAAAATTATATTTTATAACAAATGCACCTTCTCCCGCATTGGATAGCAGTCATTCTGAACGAATCAGTGCGCTGTTGAATTGGCGCCTAGTCCATGTTGCTATGTGCATAATAGCAACGTTATCCAGCATATTGGTGTTGAGAACAATGCGGCGGAGGCAGCAGCTGAGTTAGGAGAAGAGAAAACAGCACTTGCCTTAATTGTCTTAGCATAGTGAGGAGAGAGGAAACCCCAACTTAATTAGGTCTATAATCAATAGCCTAACTGTTTATATATCCTGGCTTTATAAAACTTTAAGCATCAGCAACCACATGTCGGATAAACAATTATACAAATGTGGCTGTTTTTCCATCTTTTCTATGCTTTAAAGGCTTTACACTTTTGTTGTTGTTTGTGAGAGCAAAATTGAAAGATTGTTCTAATACTTTTATTGCATCAAATGGTTGTTTTATGCAACAGAATAGAGTATTTTGTTAACTATTGTGTGTGTTCCACTGAGGATGGGCCTCTGGGAGATAAATATCCTCTGGCAGTATTACGATGTCTTTTGGGTGATAAAAACTAAAGAGCATTCCAGAGTATGAGTTAATGTTTCTGTTCTATATGGTACCAGGGAGAGATGGTTCCAGTTTGGAGTCGGAGGGACAGACACTGGTCTCTATATAATCAAAACTGTTGACACAGCAGATACTGTCTGCTATGTATTAGTGCGCGATGAGACAAGGATATCCCTGCCGGCCAAACCCTCCATAACCCGGATGACGCTGGGCCAATTGTGCGCCGCCCCATGGGCCTCCCGGTCGCGGCCGGCTGCAACAGAGCCTGGGCTCGAACCCAGAACCTCTGGTGGCACCTGGGAGGCCCTACATACGTAAGTTGAGTTGGTATCTTTAATGGATAATTTGATAAAGATGAGATTTAAGCATTATTAAACTGTCTACAAAGTCTGGGCAATTGTGCTCTAGAAACTGATTGGAGTGTGTCCACTTTTGGTTAACTTACCCTGATGATGTTACTATAAAAAGCTTTTGGGATTTTCTCTGTCTGGGTACTACATTTGAAATAAAACTGCACTAAAAGGCCTGAAAATGTGTTTTCTTTTTTTCATCCCAGTATGAGAGGAGTTGCTGGATTTATTGAATAAACCTTTTTCCATAAAGTTAAGAGTGAATTAAGATGGAATCTCGACGTAATTTATAACGTCGTACAAAGCCTATGGTATCCATCAAACTAATTATCATTGCGTGATTAATGTGATGTAGTAAAGTAATTGAAATACTTGGCACGAGAAAACAATCTAGTTTTATTAAAAAGCGCAAGATGTGTTTAGTAGTCAATGAATGTCGATTTAACTCTGACTGCCAATCTATTCCTTTGGCATGTGAGAATCTTTCCAGAGAAACGCTTGGACCTTTAATTAAGGCTATTTTCTGGGAATTGTGTCGTTAGTATGCGTCGGATTTTACGACTACAGACAATTGTAAATTGGGTTATTTGCAGGGTTTCTTCGTCATTTCAATAGCATTGGGTCTATGGTATTGTCTAAAATCTGGGTTTCTGATTGGAATTCAACTATTGGTATGTTTTGCTTGGAAAGATACGGCCGCTAGTGTTTAAGATATAAACTGAACGTTTTAACAGCTTGCTTAGTTCAAATTGAAAGACTAATTTGTTCAACATAAATAGCGAGGCAATTTCGATGTAACACACAGTCTGTTGCCTAAATGGTCTGCTGGAATAACATATTGAGAATGGAGTCATATTTAAATAACTGAATCAAAGAAGAGACAGTTAACTAAATCTAAAGAATTCTAATGATAGCAGATAGGTAATTGCAATAGAGTTGTGCCCACCGAAATGTTTTTTTTTTTATTCTTATGGATTGACTGATGTATTTTATAAATTTGGCGCATTACATGTTATTTTTAAGCCGAAAGAGAGGAGAAAGTTGTAAAGTTTGTTTTTAATCTTACGATAGAGGTAAGCGCCGAACGTTGTTGGAGTATGGATTATATTTTTTCCCCTACTGGTAAGAATTGGAGTGTTAGTTATAGCGGCTATATCAGGCTTGTAAGGGATTCAGGTCTGAATAGTTGAATCTGAAACTTTTTGTGATAGTTTCTGAATATTGTAGCTTGGTTTTATTGTTGCTTGGTTTTATTGTTTAGGGAACACCAGTGAATTTGAGCAGGACGTTAATGTATTCTAACATTATAATCTGTTTCCATTACGTGGTACAATGTCCAGTCATTAAAGTGGATTGCAGTTTGAGTTTGATTTTTACATGGACAGTGCACATTAATCACAGTTGTGTGTGTCTAATGGCAGGGTATGACCAGACATGGGAAGCTCTCACAGAGAAAACAGATAGTTCCCTTAAGGAAAATCACCTTTAGTCTAACTATACAGTCATCTCTCATGGTAGACCTTGTGGTTTGGGTTTTCTGTTTAGCAAAAGTACTGAGTGGAGGGGGAGCCAGGCCATTTAGAATCTTGAATACAAGACATGCGTCAGTGTATTGCAAAAGATTTTTCCAATTTAGGAGCTCATGCTTTCTGAGAATGTAACAGTGATGATAGCTATTGGGCTTCCTATCAAGCACTTTGAGAGCCTGTTTGCAGACAGACTGAATGGGTTTTAATGTTGTAAAGCAAACTTGGGCCCAACTAGTCAAGTAGTATAATAAGTGGGGGAGTGTCAGATTTGAAGTACAGTTTTACTACTTCTGGCGTCAAACAATTTCGTATGTATTGGAAATTAACTAGGTTGAATTTGGTTATTTGAGTTACCTTTTTCATTTGCTTTTTAAAATAGGAGGTTGGAATCAAGTATGATGACGTGGTACTTAAAATTGGCTACCACCTGGAGCTTTTCTCCTGACACAGACATCTGGCTCAGTGGCATCAGTTGTCCTCTTTGTGAGGAACATGCAGAATGTTTTTTTTGTTTTTTTTACATTGAGATGCAAACATGAGTCCCTGAGCCACTTTGTCACCTGCACCATTACAGTAGTGAGTTCTTGTGCAGCTTGTTGTTTGCTCTTTGCATGCACATATATCACTGTATCATCTGCATACATTGGAACTTCAGACCCTGTACAGACAGAAGGTAGATCATTAAAGCTGAACAGTATTGACCTTTGGGGCATGCCAACATCGTAGCCAAGAGTGGGAAAAAGTTAGTTTTGACTATTATGCTGATGAGACAGCACCAACTTTTTAAAGGTTTTAGATTTGTTAAACAACAGGTTTATATTTTTACTAACTTTATGCAACAGGTTGAAATGATTAGATTACTGGAAAGGGGTTGTGGGTTTCTTTATTGGTTATTGTTTTTTTAGGTGTCAATTTCACTTACTGAAACGCTGTATTATCTGATGTGCTTTGAGTAGTATTCTTACTTCCGGGACTGATGGAAGTCACCTACAGTATGTATGTTAAGGGAGACGTAGGAGAGACATTGAGGACTTCCTCAATGTTTATATGTGCTTAATCTAACATGCGCTACCCTTAGACATAATTATCCTGGTATCGTTACTAGACCAATTTCCAACAAATATGTGATAGCTGTTTCGCCTTAGATTGTTCCCGTTACCCCTCTAAATGTAATTCCCCCCCGTAGTAAATAACTCAGCGTTAGGAATCCATGATATTTAATAAAAAGTTGTTAGAGACGTGTTGTCTCTAACAACTTTTTATTAAATATCATGGATTCCTAACGCTGAGTTATTTACTACAGAGGGGGGGGGGGGGGGGGGGGGGGAATTTTTCCAGGAAAATGTGGGTTTTATTGTCTCTCTTTGAAATGTTTCCTGGGGCTATAATCTTGGGAAGAGTAAGTGAGATTAAGGCTGTAAAATACCAAATGATATAAGGCCTGGCCATTTGTTTGTTTTTACCTTAAGGTTTGCAAATAGCCACACACAAAACACTTGACTATTTGTTGGTGTTTTTAAAATACTATGTTTGATGTGTGTTCTATTTCCTTCGGTTTTAGTGAGTTTTCCATTTGTTTTTAGTGCCAAGGTATCTTAAAGGCGCACACACATGGAATTTTCAGAAGTTTTTAATTTTCTGAGTTTGAATTAAACACGTGAACTATTTTGATAAAAAGGAATGTACTGGAAACCTGCGAAAAAACATGTATGAAATGTTTGACTGTTTTTCATTAATTTGTGTAATATAGTAAGAAACACTTCTTTGAAGGGTTTGTATGACCTCGGTCATGACTTTCCATTGTGGTTTGATCACCCTCATTGGAAATCCATTTGGGACAATGAATTTAAGGTCATTTGTAATACTGATTTAAAGGTATTTTGTAATATTGATAATTATGATGAAGTTTATAGTTCTTAGCCATATTTGTAAGTTGGACCAATGTGAAGAAGGAGAGGGTGTTGCCTTTGACTAAGGGTAGGTTGCCTTAAGTTTATTTTCCTATGACCATATGGGCACAATTATTTTTTCTTTATGGAGTTCTTAAGAGTAGTGATTTTAAATTTGATTTGTTTTTTGTAATTTTGTTAAAAAAAAAAGACCAGTAGTGTTTATTTACACATTACTCATATGGGGAGTTGTATCACAAATGGGGGAGGTAACAGTCCTCTGAGGTTTTGGATTGAAGTTTACACACCTTGAGTGATGTGTAGGAGTGTATGAAGTGATGTGTGAAGGAGTGTATTGTTGCGTTGTTTGTTCTGTTCTATTCCCGATGGGTTCGAGGTCTAACTTCCTGATCCCGTGGCTCTGCGAGAGTTGACAGTGTGATGGGGAGTATAAGCCAAATTGAAAGAATAATGTGTTGTTATTCTCTTTGACATATGTTTAGAAATTTGTATTAAGAATAATTGGTCAAATTAATTATTTATCATATAGATTAATGAACTGAACTAAACTGTTGTTCTGATCCGTCCTCTCGAGGTTATCATGAAAAGTGACATCAGATGGTATCTTAATGCATGGAAGAGATAATTGGACAGAACAGTGTGTGTACCTCAAACCCCCCCTCTAACTGGCTGAAGAAGAACGACAAAGGCGTTCAATATGGCCCTGTCCACGCCACTTCTACCGAGAGAAATGAGTCCAAGCCAGAAACCGGTGTACAGCATCCGATCTAAGCTATCAACTGCTTTTCTCTCATGACTTCTCATGAGTGTGAGAGGAGTCCACGCGGAGTGGGCATGGGGAGAAATCTGTTCTAAACTTCTTATGTTTCTGGTAGACGAAAGGACAAGACAAATGGGTGGTAAAGGTGATGGCGGCTCAGGTGAGACATTGAAATTGGGACATTATCATGGCCACCCACTGTAAAGCTATCTGAAGTCAACGAAAAGGACGCCAGAAGAATACATTTCACTTTAACCAGGAGTCACACTACCTGGATTTGTCTAACAAGCTATGCTAATTTTAGTTTCTGGGATGGAAATAGTAATTTCCACCATACCATGCTGATCCATTGGAGTGTGATGGATAACTAAAGCTTATTTTATTAAACTCCATTGTTGCATGCACTGCACTATGCATTAAATATGTGCTTTTCAATGTCTTTGAAGATATAGCTTTGAATCTCAAACTGTATGCATTTTTGTGCAGGTGACTGTGTATCATAACCTATGCAGACAAATTGAGAGTGTGCTTAGAAAATATGTTGGAGGTTGAAATGGCAGACAGTGCTAAGTTTCTTGGGAGGCTGAGGCAGTGCTATAGCAGCTGGTCACGTGCAGGAACCCATACAATATTACCGGTATCTTTCATACAAATCTTAACCTTGTGACCCATTCTATATATCTGTTGTTCATCATGTAGGTTGAAAGGGGTGTATCTTGGCTATAAAATACCTTTGTACTTTTGTCTCGGGGCTCTCAACAAATCATCTAAGCGTGATTCGTCGACCAGCCATTGCTATTGCAAAGCTCTCACTAATAAAGATTCAGTTTAAGTATAACTCTGACCTGTGTGATAGGTTTGTCTCTACTCATTTGATAATACAGAAATGAACCACCATGTGTTATTATTACTTATAATTTATTTAGTGTCGTTTACACTCTTTACTTCAATACTTATATAGGCTACTGTATCAATCAATCATTCATCCATACGTGTCATCACACAGCATATGAGTCATTCATGTTTTGAAATGCAATCAAGCATGTTATAAAATAATGCGACCCTTGAATAATTAGTGTAAACAATAAGTAAACTGTTCCATTTCGGAAATTGCATTCACAAATGAATGTGACTGTTTAGTCTTTGCTGTAATAAAGGCTTTACAAAAGTACATAAGACTCATAATTTATTTGGTGTCGTTTACATTATTCCAATCAGAAAAATGACTTTGTAATCATGGCACACAGCACTTCCTCCTTTTTCTTTGTCTCCAATATTTAACATAACTAGTCAAATTTATTCCAAACATCCGACTTCCCCTTTAGCACGAGCTCGTAAATCAGTAAACATTCCCCCGTTTCGGGTTTATTGGTCACATGTATGCATCTGCATCCATTTTGCTGTCATGTGTTCAGAGTTTGTTATAACCAATTTATTGATGCGATTATGATATGCTATAGGTCAGGCACTATTGGTCACGTGCATGCAATGCATACATGTGTCAGTTAAGGATCACCACCCCCCCCCCCCAATTCTCGCCTAAAATGAAATATCCAAATCGAACTGCCTGTAGCTCAGGACCTGAAGCAAGGATATGCATATTCTTGATACCATTTGAAAGGAAACACTTTGAAGTTTGAGGAAATGTGAAATTAATGTAGGAGAATATAACACATTAGATCTGGTAGATATTTCATCTTTGAAATGCAAGAGAAAGGTCAAAATATAATATTGAAGTTTAGGTGCAATTTAGATTTTGGCCACTAGATGGCAGCTGTGTATGTGCAATGTTTGATTTTGATCCAGTGAAGCATTGCAATACTGCACAGTATTTTGTATCAAGTCTGCCCGAATGTGCTGAATTGGTCAATTGATACATTTAAGTAAATAACTATACAGTTCACAAAAAAATATATGGTAATACAAAATATTAGTTTAAACAACCCCAGGAATGTACATGATGGATCATTAGCTTATACAGTAACTTTCACACGTCTAGATGGCCAGGTGGGGTGGGTGTGGAGCAAGAGACAGAGGAGAGGCAAGAGACAGCAGGGGTTCAAACTGTAGAACCTAGTTCCTACATGTGAATATAAAAATAGATTTTTATCAAACAAAACTATGCTACATTTTATCTCTGGGACCTTCAGGATGACAAATCAGAGCAAGATGACTGAATGTAAGTCCATTATTTACCTCCAGAGGTGAATGTATCAAACCAGTTGCCGTGATAAGTTTAGACTTTTACTTTGTGTGAAAGCTGAATGGTCTAAAAAGTATTTTGTTAAAATAGGTTAAACGTCTCTCTGCTGAACACACACACATGCATACTGATGCCACACAAACTCACTGACCACATTACACTGCTGTTACTGTCCATCTATCCTGTTGCCTAGTGAGTTCACCCCTACCCTACCTATAAGTACATACAGTGCACCTTCACTTTTTCCACTGTGTTACATAACAGCCTCATTCTAAAATGGATAAAATAAAATAAATCCTTAATCTACACACACACACACACACACACACACACACACAATACCCCATAATAACGAAACGAAAACAGGTTTAGATTTCTTTTGCAAATGTATTAAAAGTACAAAACAGAAATAAGTATTCAGACCCTTTACTAGGAGACTCGAAATTGAGCTCATGTGCATCCCGTTTCCATTGATCATCCTTGAGATTTTTCTACAACTTGGTTGGAGTCCACCTGTGGTAAATTCAATTGATTGGACCTTATTTGGAAAGGCACACACCTGTCTATGTAAGGTCCCACAGTTGACAGTGCATGTCAGAACAAAAACCAAGCCATGAGGTGGAAGGAATTGTCTATAGAGCTCAGAGACAAGATTGTGAAGCTGCACAGATCTGGGGAAGGGCACAAAAAAATGTCTGCAGCATTAAAAGGTCACCAAGAACAAAGAGCGCCGTCATTCTTAAATGGAAGAAGTTTGGAACCACCAAGACTCTTCCTAGAGCTGGCAGCCTGGCCAAACTGAGCAATCGGGTGAGAAGGGCCTTGGTCAGGGAGGTGACCAAGAACCCGATGGTCACTGACAGAGCTCCAGAGTTCCTCTGTGGAGATGTGAGAACTTTCCAGAAGGACAACCATCTCTGCAGCACTCCACTAGTCAGGTCTTTATGGTAGTGGCCAGATGGAAGCCACTCCTCAGTAAAAGACACGAAAGCCTGCTTGGAGTTCGCCAAGAATGTCAAGCGTCACATCTGGAGGAAGCCTGGCACCATCCCTACGGTGAAGCATGGTGGTGGCAGCATCATGCAGTGTGGATGTTTTTCAGCGGCAGGGACTGGGAGACTAGTCAGGATAGAGGAAAAGATGAAAGGAGCAAAGTACAGAGATCCTTGCTGAAAACTTGCTCCAGAGTGCTCAGGACCTCAGACTGGAGGCAAATGTTCACCTTCCAACAGGACTACGACCCTAAGCACACAGCCAAGATGGTGCAGGAGTGGCTTCGGGACAAGTCTCCATCCTGAGAGCTTGAGGGCCTACAGAGAAGAATGGGAGAAACTCTCCAAATACAGGTGTGCCAAGCTTGTAGCATCATACCCGAGGCTGTAATTGCTGCCAAAGGTGATTTATTCCTTGAGTCACTATTTCTATTATCTTTAACTCTGCATTGTTGGAGAAGGACCCGTAAGTAAGCATTTCAATGTTCGTAAACAAAATGTGTAGATTAAGCATGTGACAAATAAAACACATTTGATTGGCTTGACGTGTTGCGAGGCATCACTGATTTACACAGGGTTCCGACCCCTCTTTAGCTCAATTCTGCCATGAAAGCTGGTTTGCAACAAGGCTAGGCTGTATGCACCAATTAATTATGGAGATATGGCCAAGTGAATCTAGTCCAATATGGCCACATGCAGCTGGTTGGCAGCCATAATATAAATGGCTGTCAGGGAGGTAATGGACAAAATCAGTGATGCACTATAGCCAAAAATACTTATTTTGACATGCCCTAGCAATGTGTGAAATCAAAGTCAACCATTTGTTTCACGTAGTCGCTGTCCGTGATTCAACCCCAAATCACGGCCGGATGTGATGCAGCCTAGATTCGAACCAGGTACTGCAGTGACCCCTCTTGCACACTCGGGAGCCCTTATGGTCAGAAATATTGTCTATATGATTTGTGTGGTTTATTTAGTAGGTAGATAACATTAGTAATTTTGATATTGTTTAATGATAACACCCTATATTCTTCTAACAGAAAATCCAAATGACAGCAGCCATTTTATTAAAATGGTCACCCTGGTTGAATGATAGGCTTCCCAGACTGCCTCCAACCTTTAAATTGTTCCTTAAGGTATCTAGTATTTGTGTGCCAAGTTCGCTAATTGTATCAAAATGCAAATTGAGTATATTTTGTTCTTACGCGCTGGACTATATAATGGAACCTGAGCACCACAATCTTCAACCCAGCTAGTTGGCGAAAAACTCTACACCCCCTATGACAGAGGTGCAAAGGTACATACCGATACAATCAACACCTGACATACACAATCTGTATATAATCTATTCAAAGTGAACACCGCCCATATTAGCACCAGAACAGCCCTACCTTCTCTACACAGACTGTTTGTATCTGTGAAAGAAATGCTGCTGGAGGTTGATGAACGAGGGTATGTGCCCCACTCAATTAGCAGACGACTAATAATCTTTACGTAACACACACACAGTAAATCACCCCTTCTTCAATGGCTGTTAATCCTGAACTCTCCCCGTTCAGAGTACCCTGACTCTACTCCAGTCAGTGTCAGGCCATTGTCACGTTAGCTAGCAAGCCATATTTTTCAGCATTGGCGTACACCTGACCATAATCAAATTTCCAAACACACTGACTGAGTGACGTCGAGTCTGACAGACAGCACCTCTCTTCTATCAAATCTGTTCGATTACATGTTCCATCAATGTTAAACACAGCTAGACAACATTGGACTCAGCCGTGTATGCTAGGTAACTAGCTACCTAGGCTATCAAGATATTGTACTTGTCCAAACCTGCAAATGTAACAAAATGACAAGAGGCTAATATAACGTATTGAGAGCCGTTGTGAAACTGCAAGAAATCCAATGCACTAACGTTAGCTAGCTAGTTAACGTAAACCAAGGCAGGGTAAGTTTGTTTGATCACCGCTTGAGACAGTACAACTATAAACTGTCAGTTAAATTAGCTACTTAGATATTATTGGAAGAAGCAGTTCACCAAACAAGCCATACCTGACGTCCAGGGCTGATGTTTTCAAGTACTTAAGAGTGCGTTTCGGTCCCGAGGCTAATTGCTAGTATGCTAGGCCAATGTTGGAATCCCGGAACTGCCCTCGCTCCATTAATTTGGGACATTTGTCCAATCAGTGATTGAGATTAGCGTCATTCCCGGTGAGTCTGCGCTCCTTGTTCTATCTGTGGAGTCGGTGTGGCCTTGGGCGGGGATTACAGACATATTTTTGAAAGCTTTCAACATGCCAGAGGTCGCTCCGGACAGTGGTCCCGTTATCTAAAGCAGGTTACAGCTTTGCAACAGAGGCACGTCTACAATAGTCTGTCTGAGTACAAGGCTGTATAGCTATCATTCCACTCCTGTCATTTGCGAGAGACTGGCCTTTCAACGTTTAATATCTAGCTATGCATCCTGATTTCCAACGGATTTGCTCATTGGTTGTTGGAAATAACATTAATAGTTTACATGGCAACATGTGGAGCCTAGAAAATAGAATTAGAATTATAAAGCCTTCAGAAAGTATTCAGACCCCAATAATTATTCCACATTTTATTGTGTTACAGCCTGAATTCAAAATGAATCAAATATTTTTTTCCCTCGCCTATCTACACACACTACCCCATAATGACAAAGTAAAAACATGTTTTTAGACATTTTTGCAAATGTATTGAAAATGAAATACATAAATATCTTATTTACATAAGTATTCACACCCCCGAGTCAATACAAGTCATCTATAAATTGTTGCTAGGTAAAGCCCCGCCTTATCTCAGCTCACTGGTCACCATAGCAGCACCCAACCGAAGCAAGCGCTCCAGCAGGTATATTTCACTGGTCACCCCCAAAGCCAATTCCTCCTTCAGTCGCCTTTCCTTCCAGTTCTCTGCTGCCAATTACTGGAATGAACTGCAAAAAAATCACTGAAGCTGGAGACTCATATCTCCCTCACTAGCTTTAAGCACCAGCTGTCAGAGCAGCTCACAGATCACTGCACCTGTACATAGCCAATCTCTAAATAGCCCATCCAACTACCTTATCACCATATTGTTATTTATTTTATTTATTTTGCTCCTTTGCACCCCAGTACCGCTACTTGCACACTCATCTTCTGCACATCTATCACCCCAGTGTTTAATTTGCCATACTGTAATAATTTTGCCAAAATGGCCTATTTATTGTCTCACCCCCCTTATCCTACCTCATTTGCAAACACTGTATATAGACATTCTCTATTGTATTATTGACTGTATGTTTGTTTATTCCATGTGTAACTCTGTGTTGTTGGTTGTGTCGCAATGCTTTGCTTTATCTTGGCCAGGTCGCAATTGTCAATGAGAACTTGTTCTCAACTAGCATACCTGATTAAATAAATAAAAAATACATGTTAGAATCACCGTTGACAATGATTACAGCTGTGAGTCTCTAAACGCTTTGCACCCCTGGATTGTACAATATTTGCACATGTATTATTTTTTTAATTATTCAAGCTGTCAGGTTGGTTGTTGATCATTGCTAGACAGCCATTTCCAACTATTGCCATAATTTTCAAGCCAACTTAACTCATACAGTGGGGCAAAAAAGTATTTAGTCAGCCACCAATTGTGCAAGTTCTCCCACTTAAAAAGATGAGAGAGGCCTGTACTTACTTATTTTCCATCATAATTTGCAAATAAATTCATTAAAAATCCTACAATGTGATTTTCTGGATTTTTTTTCTCATTTTGTCTGTCATAGTTGAAGTGTACCTATGATGAAAATTACAGGCCTCTCTCATCTTTTTAAGTGGGAGAACTTGCACAATTGGTGGCTGACTGAATACTTTTTTGCCCCACTGTAACTGTAATTAGACCACTCAGGAACATTCAATGTCGTCTTGGTAAGAATCTCCAGTGTATATTTGGCCTTGTGTTTTAGGTTATTTGTCCTGCTGAAAGGTGAATTAATCTCCCAGTGTCAGGTGAAAAGCAAACTGAACCAGATTTTTCTCAAGGATGTTGACTGTGCTTAGCTCCATTCCGTTTAATTTTTATTGTGAAAAACTCCCCAGTCCTTAACGATTAAAAGCATACCCATAACATTATGCAGCCACCACTACGCTTGAAAATACGGAGAGTAGTACTCAGTAATGGATTTGCCCTAAACATAACACTGTATTCAGGACAAAAAGTGAATTGCTTTGCCACATTTTTTGCAGTATTACTTTAGTGCCTTTTTGTTAACAGGATGCATGTTTTGGAATATTTTTATTATGTACAGGCTTCCTTCTTTTCACCCTGTCAATTAGGTTAGTATTGTGGAGTAACTACAATGTTCTTGATCCATCCTCAGTCTTCTCTTATCACAGCCATTAAAACTCAGTAACTGTTTTAAAGTCACAATTGGCCTCATAGTGAAATCCCTGAGTTAGAAAGGACACATATCTTTGTAGGGACTGTCCAAAGTGAAATTAACAACTTCACCCTGCTCAAACGGATATTCAATGTGTGCTTTTTAAATTTGTTTACCCATCTACCAATATGTGCATATCAAATCAAATTGTATTTGTCACATGCGCCGAATACAACAGGTATTAGACCTTACCGAGAAATGCTTACTTACAAGCCCTTAACCAACAATGCAGTTCAATAAAATATTTAATTAAGTGAGGAAAAAAATGGAATCAATCAAAAAACAAAATAAATGGACATAACAATAACAAAGCTATATACAGAGGGTACCGGTACCGAGTCAATGTGCAGGGGTACTTCTTTGCGAGGCATTGGAAAACCTCAGTGGTCTTTGTGGTTGAATCTGTGTTTGAAATGCACTTCTCGACTTGAGGGACCTTACAAATAATTGTATGTGTGGGGTACAGATACGAAGTGGTAATACATTTTTTAAATGTTAAACACTATAATTGCACACGGAGTGAGTCCATACAATGTATTACTGGCCAAGCACATTTTACTCCTGAACTTATTTAGGCTTGCCATAACAAAGGGGTTGATTATTGACTCAAGACATTTCATATTTTCAATTGTAATTCATTTGTAAACATTTCTAAAAACATAATTCCACTTTCACAGTATGGGGCATTGTGTGTAGGCCAGTGACACAATAATCTCAATTTAATCAATTTTAAATTCAGGTTGTACACAACAAAATGTGGGGGAAAATCAAGGGGGTGTGAATACTTTCTGTAGACACTGTATCAAACTTTTTGTGAACTACTGAAAGATCCATTACTACCATGTTTTAATTACTGGTATTTAAATGGTAAACTGTCACACACACAAAAAGGGTGGGTGGGTGATACAAATACCCAGTCTCTTTAAAACAATTGGAGGCCCCTCACCAATGTTCCCTCTAAGCTGCGAGTGTGAAAGGGTACGCAGCTCCCCACAGACTGCCAAGCAGAATAAATATTAGCTCCCACAGAGAACCTCACTCAACTTTCTGTGATGTTTCCCCCCTTACTTAACACTATCAACGTTTCCCTTTACTCTGGGAGTTGTGATTGAATCAACGCATTATTAGCCACTTTCAATGCAACGTACCAAAACAAAACAAACTGTGCAAGAGATTTTGTTGTAAACGTGAGATTATATTGAGATGCAAGTCTACACAGACAAGTGAAGCATAACCAATCAGCGCTGCAGTAGGCCTATTTGTAATTAGACCATTGCCATATATGGAGCTGTGCCATTGACTTTGAACTGGACTGTGTTTTCAGCATGAGCGGTTTCCTGAATAGATGCGCTTGTTTTGATACCAAAGCGAGAGCTGCATGTAGCCATCTGTGCATGTTTGTTAGTGAGTTATTAGCCCAGTTATAGATCATTTGTAGTCAACAATGGGGGAGTGATTGCTTCTTACAAGAGCACAAAACGTGTATATTTCTAGACATCTTTGAAAAGCGAGTTGAATAAAGAGCAGTAGGCAGTCGCAGTAGCATACTTTGTCTGATTCTTTGTAATAATGGTCTGGGAATAATGCATATAAAGTTTTTTGTTGTTGCATCAAACACAACATTTTCAATCACCTCCTTTTCTAAAGGACAAGTGGATAAACAGGTTAATGTCAAGCCCTGCATGTTGTGTCATGGAATGTAGGCCTACATTGAACACCACACATTGGCTGCTACTGTAGGCTGAATGATAGAACAGCTATTTCCGTGTCAAAATGTTATGAACACATTTTCTCTATTGTGTTTGATGGTTGGTCACTCTGGTAGGTCTGCATTATGATCAAATAGCCACAGTAGCCTACTTGACCACTGTCTGAAACTGTAACTTAAAGCAGGTACAGCCTCAGTGTTCACAGTAAACGTGCACTGGAAGTTGCACAACATTTCCCCAATGTTCAAGTTTGCAGTCAGTAGACCTGAAATTTGATCAGTGCCAAAATAAATTTGAGGGAACATTGCCCCTCACCCTTCGATGTTGTGATGCAAAAATATTGGCAAAATGTATTGCTCATCGAATAAAAAACGTCTGTCCCGACATTGTTCATCACTATAAAACTGAATCCTTAAACACAACCGAGACAACTACTAGAAATAATGGAAAACTATGAGAATGTAGGAAAACCAGGTATAATCTTTATAGCAGATTTTGAGAAAGCATTTGATATAGTGATGTACGTCTAGAATCTGTTAACCTCTCCGGGGTAGCCCCCCTTCTTCTCAATTTCCGTCTAAAAACATACCCTAATCTAACTGCCTGTAGCTCAGGCCCAGAAGCAAGGATATGCATATTCTTGGTATCATTTGAAAGGAAACACTCTGAATTTTGTGGAAATGTGAATTGAATGTAGGAGAATATAACACAATAGATCTGGAAAAGAAAATACAAGGAAATAAACATACGTTTTCAGTTTTTTTATTGTTGCTGCATCATCTTTCAAATGAATAAGAACAGCCAAACATACATATAGGATGCTGGGGATGATTTGAATGAAGAACATAAGATGGCAACAATAGCTGAGCAAAGTTTTAGACAGATAACTTCAAAAATGAGCGAGCTACATGACATTGAGCATGAAGTCACCCAGGTGTCCCACACAGATGTACCCAAGTACAGTGATACATTTTGAAGGAAAGAACTATATACAAAATACATAAATGCTATTCTAACACACACACCCCAAAAATATATAAAAAATATTTTAAAAATACAAATATATAGATTTTCTTTTTAAATAACAAGGGTAACTATTTACACATTTTCTACGTACAATATTGTGAAGACCCTCAGTCCTCTACACAATATTGTGATGCTGGTACCATGGCCAATAGCAGTCTCTTTCTGCTGTAAAGCAGAGGCTTACTGAACAGGTGGTGCAGGTGATGGGGCATTTCCTGTGACAAAGGGCACAACGACATCTCCCTACTGTGCCCTTTTTGCCCTGAGGCACATTCATGCCTGCAGAGATGGGCAGGTGAACACCACTGGTTGGAGCAGAAGGGACAGAGGTAGAGGGGACAGAAGGTGCTACAGTGGACTTGCTGTAACTAGCAAGCTCCTAGATGAGCAGCTCCCTGAAGGCTAGCTGTGAGATGGGGGGCTGTCCTCAGCTCTTGGCCATTTCCTTCTGGAGGATGAAGGCATTCACCACAGCAAAGTCAATGAAATGATAGAAAAATGTCTTGTACCATTTTATGGTCTTCTGGAGAACATTGTAGTATCCTATCAGTGCATCTGACAGGTCCACACCTCCCATGCCCTAGTTGTAGTCCTTCACAGCAGCTGGAATGGGGACATTTTTTGTGGTCCATGCCCCGCTACCGTCCTACACGCCTGACGACGTGATCACCACTGAAGGACTTGTGGATAGTTGTGCACATGACCACCTCTCTGGTATCCATCCACTTTACAAAGAGCAGGCCATCTTCACGGATCCATCACATGGTACCCCGCTCAGCCCACTTAGGCATGTCGTTCACCTTTGTTTTTGGAAAGCCCACTCTGTTGGTCTGAATGGTGCCACAAGCCCACACATCCAGCTTCCTCAGCTCTGTAAACAGGGTAGGGTTTGTGTAGAAGTTGTCCACAAACAGTTTGTAGCCCTTCCCCAGCAGTTGAAAATCCAATAGCTCCATAACGGAATCATAACTCAGTCCATTACCGGTAGCAAAACTGTTTTTCCCCTCATAAACAAAAAACATTGCAAGTGTAGGCACACACAATCTTCTAAAACAAACAGTTTGTAGCCCCATTTGGTTGGTTTGTTACGCATGTATTGTTTGATGCTGATTCTGGCCTTTGAGGCTACCATCCTCTCATCGATGGACAGGTTCTGGGCAGGCTGAAAATAGGTCTTGCAGGCCTCAACGATGCTGGGGTAGAGAGGTTTGATTTTGCAGAGCCTATCAAACCTTCCTGTGCCTCTCTTCTTGTTATTCTCCCCATCAACTTCTGGGTCACTGATGTGAAGCGCCCGTGAGATAGAAGACATGACAGTGGTGGGGAAAGGCAGTTGATAGAGAGCTGACGTTTACCAGTAGTCCCTCAGAGTTTTCAACTTCACCAGCCCCATGTAAATGACCAGTGAAAGAAAGCAGAAAAGGTCTGACATGGAAATGGGCTTCCATGCCTCTTTCTTTCCTGCCTGCTTCTTAGCCCCGTACTTATTGGTGTTCGACACCAGGGAATCAACAACTGACGAGGTGAAAAACTGTTGAAAAAGTTGAAGGAGGCTGTACTTTGCAGTCACGTCTAGGTGAGGTCCTGGCTGCCTTTTTGGTCGAAAAACTGGTGGAATTGGTTCCACATCATCTTCCAACACAAAGTGCCAATGACCCTCTGGCCCTCTGTCTGCAGGTTTCTGTCTTCCCCACCTCCCCTTCTTTGTCACTGACTTCAAACCTCTAGATGGCAGGGTAGGTGTGGAGCCAGAGACAGCAGGAGTCCGACTGGTTGAACAAGCTTCAGAGGGGGATGGACAACTAGACATTGGTGGCGCATAATCAGAATCACTGCCACTGTTGGGGAAAAAAAGAGTTTCAGTAAGAATACTTTCACGTATGAGCCCTGTATTAACACGTAAAATAAACAGATGTATTATAGAGTACAGGGAACATAATCACTATGGTGAAGTGCTGTTTCATTCCATGTTTATATAAAATTAATTTGAAAATATATATCACACACACACAATGTATAGCCAATGTGTACCTTAAAAATATCATCAATAATGGAGTGTATATAATGCAAATAAAATAAAATTAAAAATAAAAAAATCTCAAATGAATAATATTTTACATTAATTTCAAATAACGACATTGGCATGAGAAGATTTTACCAGTCCATCATGGCATCCTCTCCGTACAGAATCATGTCTTCTGCCTGAGAGTCAAAACTTGCCTCGCTGAAAGATTCATCTTCCTGAAGCAACTCGGTCTTGCTTTCTCTGTCAATTTCTTCTATAATTTGGGTTACATCTGTATATCTAGACTTTGTTTTAGCCTTTCCTGATTTATTCGCCATAATTTAAATATATAAAATTGCTGAAAATGCTCCTCACTATGTACTGCTATGCGTAACACTCGTGGCTCCGTCAAGTAGGATTTGCAATGGCGATTGAACCTCTTTTACGCCAGAGTTTACGACAAAGGCTGGTCTTCAAACGTATAACCATTTCATATTGCCGTTTACCTCAGCTCATTGGCTATCTTCCAAGCTAGATTTCAAGATGATCAGTGGTCATTTGGCCAAAATAGTCAATCAACGATAGACAGCTCCTACCATTGGTGCGCAATGTCATTGATTGGTGTCTTCAAATCAGGTTTGTTTCGGTCAATACATCCCGGGAAAAGAGCCATCAAGTGTGACTGTGTTACTAACAAACAGGATTGCAATGAAACCAACCATGACTGGATAAACGTGTGTTTAGTGTGTGTATTTACCATGAATGTTTCGTCCAAAGTTGAATGAGACGGAAATCACGACGCAAGTGGTTTACAAATGTTTTGTGTTAGTTTTGTTCATAAAATATTTTTTATAGCCTAACATTCACTGTGGAGTTATGACAATTGGCATTGCCACCAAAGTAATATTTTCAAAGGTAAGCAATTTATTTGTTTTTTTCTGACTTTTGTGACGCTAATGCTTGGTTGGAATATGCTAGTAATACTTTTGTTAGCTGGGGGCTCTCCTCAGATAATTGCATGGTTTGCTTCGATGTAAAGCCTTTTTGAAATGTGACACAGCGGCTGGATTAATAAAATTTTAAGCTTTTAAATGATGCAAGACATGTATTTACAAGAATATTTAATATTACGAATGGTGTATTTAGAATTTTAGCGCTCTGCAATTTCACTGGCTGTTGGCCAGGTGGGACGCGTCCCACTGGTGCCAGAGGTTAATAAGTGGCTGGATTTTTTTCACCTTTGGAGAATCTCTCATAAAATGGGTAAAAGTCATGTACAACAATCGCTTATGTAAAACAATAAATAACGGTTACGTCGCTGAGAACTTTGAATTGTCAAGAAGCGTAAAACAAGGTTGCCCTCTGACACCATACCTATTTATTATGGTCATTGAATTGTTAGCTTCAAAATCTAAATGATTAAGGGCCTACAAATGTAAAGGATTAGAGATAAAAGTATCAATTTACTCTTAATGCTTTGTCAATCTTCATCCTTGAAGGGCCTCAAAGAGGACCTGGATAATTTAATTAATGATAGAAAATATTTGAGGATTGAAGAAAGACCAGTCTTTGGAATATGGCACAGAGTACAAGGAATGGAATGTTCGCTAAGACTGGTACCCAGGTTCAATCTAAAACAATGCTGGAGTGAATGTATGTAGCTACACACCACAGAGGCAAAATAAGATGCAACAGAGGCATTTTATTAAAATCACAAAAAACATTCATAACCAAACAGTCTCGTGTGGAAAACAACTCTTGATAGAACATGTAGAAAAACTCACCAGTTTCTGACATTGCAAATGATCAAGTTGAATTAAAAAATATATATTTACAGACATTTTCCTCCTCCCTCAGCGCCATTCCACTCCACCGACTCTAACCCCCTCTCGCCTCCATTATCCTCACTCTCTGCCCAACACTTGTGTCATCTTCTCTCTCTCATCAGTTGAGCGTGAAACCAAATATTTTCAGAACATATACTGCTCTGCTGCCCCAAACTCAGTGCCAATGAAATTAAACTCCTCTTGACAAAGCCATCAGGGATTTCAGCCATTCAGCATTTCTCTGTCTCCCCATTGCCTTTTCCCTCTCTCCTCCTCTA
Organism: Oncorhynchus mykiss; assembly: GCF_013265735.2. Taxonomy (NCBI): domain Eukaryota; kingdom Metazoa; phylum Chordata; class Actinopteri; order Salmoniformes; family Salmonidae; genus Oncorhynchus; species Oncorhynchus mykiss. Next base: position 13,154,101 of record NC_048578.1, read on the forward strand.
TTTGAGGTCGATGAAGCGAATGTCCATGATGAGCAGTGTGTGTCTGGGGAGGGGTCTGGGGGCGGGCGAGAGCACGGTCATCACCTGTGCCTGTGTGTCCACGTTAGTCACCACAATGAAGCCACACACTGGGCTCTCCAGCACACCCCTGCGCACCCCTCCAGCCCCCTCCTCCCCCTCATCGGCACAGCTTACGCTCAGCACATGGTGTGTGAGGTCACGACCGGGCGTCACAGGGACTAGCTTCAGCTGGGTGTCGTCCTGCGACATGCCAAGCGGCAGGCAAGAGTCCGGGATGGAAGGCGCTCCGATCTTGTAGATGCGCACATCAGAAAAGCGCACGTCGAAAGCGTGAGGGAAGAACAAGGCACTGCGAAAACCGTAGAAGTACTCCCGGATCTTCTCGTCCCGAGATTCACGCCGGCAGTCTTTGGAGCGCACCACGACCCCTCCGGATTTGGGTAGCAGCACAACTCGGACGAAGTGCGGTAGGTCCCGCTTCAACTCGTTGTAAAGCCTCTCCTGGTCCAGCACCAGAACCACATCCACCTGGAAGGCTGAGGCACAGTGGACCAGGGCCTGGTAGCCAGAACCCTTCACCCAGCCACAGGTGTTGATGATGCAGCCGCCCACACTGGCCTTCCTGTTTTCCTCACAGCGCTGGGAGAACACTTCGGCCAGACACGACGTCAACTAGGAGGGACAGTGGGAAACAAAGATGGAGAGAAATGGAGGGGGAGTGAGAGAAAGGTAGCAATGGGGAGGGAGGGGCTAGAGATTATACACCAGGTAAAATGTCAACCACAAAGTTATGGTTTAATAAACTCAGCAAAAAAAGAAACTGTTTATTTTCAGCAAACTTAATGTGTAAATATTTGTATGAACATAAGATTCAACAACTGAGACAAGCTGAACAAGTTCCACAGACATGTGACTAGCAGAAACTGAATAATGTGTCCCTGAACAAAGAGGAAGGGTCAAAATCAAAAGTAACAGTCAGTATCTGGTGTGGCCACCAGCTGCATTAAGTACTGCAGTGCATCTCCTCCTCATGGACTGCACAAGATTTGCCAGTTCTTGCTGTGAGCTGTTACCCCACTCTTCCACCAAGGCACCTGCAAGTTCCATACATTTCTGGAGGGAATGGCCCTAGCACTCACCCTCCAATCTAACAGGTCTCAGATGTGCTCAATGGGATTGAGATCTGGGCTCTTGGCTGGCCATGGCAGAACACTGACATTACTGTCTTGCAGGAAATCACGCACAGAACGAGCAGTATGGCTGGTGGCATTGTCATGCTGGAGGGTCATGTCAGAATGATGAAGTTATTTGGATTTTTACGAATTATCTTTGAAAGACAGAGTCCTGAAAAAGGGACGTTTATTTTTTTGCTGAGTTTATAACCTCTATGGTTAAGGGTATTAGGTTATCTGTCTCATCTTTCACCTTGTTGTAGAGTTTGATGTTGGTTCCTGGAGTGGTGGAACCAAAGTGGTAGACCAGCGGCGCCTGTACGGAGTACCCCTCCTCCACGTCAGCCGGACGCTCAATACACAGTGCTGACATTGTGCCCGGGACTGACACCTGAAGGGAATGTATCATGGTCATCAACATTACTAACCTTAGACACTGCCAGTCAATACAATCACTATATGTAATTGTCCTTATTAGCATAATGGCAGTGATAGTAGAGGCAACAGTAGCAATATATTGTATCTACACCACCATCCACAAACACAAAAGATTAATCTGCCTATATACTATTCTCTGTGCATAGTCATTGGTGCTGATGTAGTTGCTTGGTTGATCTCACCCCACTCTGGCCCACATCCAGCTCCACCAGTGTGGGCCTCCTGCCCAGCCTGACAGCGTAGTTCAGCAACAGCCTACACAGCATCGACTTCCCCACATCTGTAGGCCCCACCACCATTACCTGGGGCACAACGTTGAAGCAACTTTTACACAAGAGAGCGTACAGTGTGTCTCTGACCAAGGTCCACTTCTCACACACACTAACCCAAGTCCACTTCTCACACACACAAACACTGACCTAAGTCCACTTCACTCAGACAAAAATACACACACACACAGATGAACACTGACCCGTGGTCCCCTCTCGTTGTCTCTCTCCGCCTGTCGTCTCATCTGTTCCAGTGCAGTGTGTGTGTTCAGGTAGAGCAGCATGGGTGTGTCCTTTGATTTGTACGCCACCTGGGAGAGAAAGATTTACACATTTCTGCATATGTCACTCCTAGCAGTTACAGATAACAATAACAGATGCTTCAGCCAAACACATATCCCTCTCATCCATCTGTTACTCCTCTACAGCCTCTCACCTCTGTCTTCCCCGAGAGAGAAACACTACAGCCCTGCCAGGTGAACACAGCAATCTTGGAACCTGGTCCAAACGTGTACTTCTTGTTGCGGTTGAGCTCAGAGCCAAAGACCTCCGCCAATCCTGTGAGCAGCTCCAGATGCACCTTCTCCCCGGCCTCCACCTCGAACCGCAGCTCAGTCTCCTTCTCCAGGTCAAACCTCGCGCCACCAGCGCCAGCCCCCACTCCCTCCTCACCAGTGTTCTCTGGGCCCTCAGTCACCATGGCTGTACAGAGACAAAGGTCAGATTTAGCCTGAACAACATTTAATACCTCACCGACATGTCTGTTTCATCTCTGCCATGTAATAAACTCACTCTGGACAGGATTTATGTGACTGATTATTAGATGCTGCGATGTTAGATTTCATTGGTGGTCTCTCATAAGTCACGACACAGGATATGAACATCCCTGGAATGACCTTTGATAGGACAAGCATAGGGCAGAGTGCTTTATTTACAAAAACACTACATGACCAGTTGTATGTGGACACCTGCTTGTCAAACATCTCATTCCAAAATCATGGGCATTAATAAGGAGTTGGTCCCCCCTTTGTTGCTACAACAGCCTCCCCTCTTCTGAGAAGGCTCTCCACTAGATGTTGGAACATTGCTGTGGGGACTTGCTTCCATTCACCCACAAAAGCATTAGTGAGGTCAGGCACTGAGGTTGGGCGATTAGGTCTGGCTCGTAGTCGCCGTTCCAATTCATCCCAAAGGTGTTTGATGGGGTTGAGGTCGGGGCTCTGTGCAGGCCAGTCAAGTTCTTCCACAACGACCTCTACATTCCATTTCTGTATGGACCTCACTTTGTGCATGGGGACATTGTCATGCTGAAGAAAGGGCCTTTCACAAACTGTAGCCACAAAGTTGTATGCACAGAATCATCTGGAATGTATGCTTTGTACAGCATTGTATGCTGTAGCGTTAACATTTATCTTCACTGGAACTAAGGGGCCCGAACCATGAAAAACAGCCCCAGATCATTATTCCTCCTCCACCAAAATTTACAGTTAGCATAAGCATTCGGGCAGGTAGCGTTCACCTGGCATCCACCAAACCCAGAATCGTCCGTTGACTGCCAGATGGTGAAGCGTGATTCATCCCTCCAGAGAACACGTTTCCACTGCTCCAGAGTCCAATGGCGGCGAGCTTTACACCACTCCAGCCGAAGCTATGCATTGTGATCTTAGGCTTGGGTGCGGCTGCTCGGCCATGAAAAACCCATTTCATGATGCTCCCGATTAACAATTATTGTGCTGACGTTGCTTCCAAAGGCAGTTTGTTACTTGGTAGTGAGTGTTGCAACTGAGGATTTGTACGTGCTACACACGTCTCCCGTTCTGTGAGCTTGTGTGGCCTACCACTTCGCGGCTGAGCCGTTATTGCTCTTAAACATTTCCACTTCAAATTAACAGCGCTTACAGTTGACCAGGGCAGCTCTCACAGGGCAGAAATTTGACTGACTTGTTGGAAAGTTGGCATCCTATGATCGTGCCATGTTGAATGTCACAGAGCTCTTCCTTAAGGACATTCTACTGCCTGTTTTCCCAAGGAGATTGCATGGCTGTGTTCTCGATTTTATACACCTGTCAGCGAAGGGTGTGGCTGAAATAGCCGAATCCACTCATTTGAAGGGGTGTCCACATACTTCTATATATAATGTAGAAGGCTCTGGTATAGGCCATGGCTGGAGGGCACTGTGCCAATCCAATCATTATTCAGCACTTACCATACATGTTGAGAAGCTACAAATGCGTTGATCAAGAGGGCTGTTTCTTTCTACCTTTTTATAGTAACTTGAAAAGGCTAACGTTAGGTACAAACTCACATATCATGCGAAAAGTAAACAATACTATAGTGCTCAGAGCTAGATAAATGCAGTTCAATTAGCTAGCTAATGTTAGCGTGTAGGCTAGCTATCTGACAATGCCTGGTTAGAATGGTACCGGCGATAACCTGCTGAATACTAATAGCTATTTAGATATTTGTTTGTGACCGCCTTACTACATTTGTTACTTACTTAGAAATAGGTACGTTTATAGTTTGTCCTAAGTCTTCAAACTTTCCACCACGACAGACGAGTGACACTAGTCGCACAAATATGACGTCATGTTTTTAAAGAACCAATTGGCGTTTGCAATTGCGTAGTTAAATCATAAAATTGAAAATATTGGTTAAAATTTCAACAAAGTATGGAATCAGGTTGATTTAAAATGTAGAACATTTATTTTTGACAGGCACAAAACTTTATGCACATATTCCATACTTTTCTAAACAAAGAATGAGACAGAAGAGTATAGAAACATACATGTTATTCTCCATAGAAAAAATATTAAAACACATGAGACTAAACATAGGAAATTGACCAGTGAATACTCAGCAACAAATATATTGTTATCCAGTGTTTCCCAAACGGTTAAAGAGTAAACCCCCAGTGTAAACAAGCCAACTCAATGCGTGAGTATCAAGCCACTTTGTCAGTGTGGTCATTATTATGGACAGATTATTTTTTAAGGTGATACTCAGGGAATACACTGACAGTATACTGAAAATATTTTGTGAACCACCACTGTACAGTAACCTAATAGAGGGAATGTGTTGCACTTCAGATAGATACCACTAGATGTCACCATGTATCCAGGCCAGAGGAGCTTGACGCTTGGGTCATCAGAGGACAGACTGGGGAGCAACCCCGTTGGTCAGTCCCCATCATTCTGCGTCCAGTTTCCAAAACCTAGAGGAACAGCTGGAAACAACAAGAATAAATAAAGTAGAAACTAAGATTGTTTACAAAAAAAAATATTTGGGAAAGGTGGTTATTATCATAATAGTTGAGTTATGTAAAGCCATCTATCAGTAGGCCATCATTGTAAATAAGAATTTGTTCTTAACTGACTTGCCTAGTTAAATAAAGGTTGAATAATAAAAAAATCAGGGCAGTCCAAAATACAGACCTTCACTGGGTCTCTTAATTTTTCAGTGCCTCCTCCAGGGCTGCAACCACAATGGCAGGCTCAGGGAACTTCAGCCTGGCAGGTGGGCCTAGCTTTATGCCTGTCCAGAGGCACACCTCTACAGGAAGGAAATAATGCTTAGTACAAAATAAAAGGACAACTTCTGGTTGCCTCTGTGTCATGCCAAAGCTAAACAATATGCTCTGTATTCCCGGACACCTAATCTGTATTTTAAATTACAATTCTGTGTCCAGGAAACAGGCCCCATGAGAGTAGAATTGTTCATAACATGACCTGGAGGAACACACCTTTCCCTCCCTCCACAAGTGTGACCTCCAGGCTTTTCTTGCGGGGTTTCTGGGGGTTCAGAACCACGATGAGGTCTGGGCGGGCAGCCAGGAGGGCATCTCGCACCCCCTCAGCACACCGTCTGTACACGTATCAGCTCTTACTGCAGAATGACAGTTGCAACTCACTATTACAAGTTTTTATTTTCAGAGGCAATTTGTCTAAGACTTCTAAGTGGTCTGTTCCTTTCCTGTATATTGAGATTATCCAGATTGTACCGATAGAAGATAGGCAATTGTTTGGTGATGGGAATAAGGTTATGTGAATATGGAACTCTGACTCAATGCATTTACCTAAATTGATGTGTGTGTGTGTGTGTGTGTGAGAATATTCTTTAGGGGGTGCCTGTGGATATTCCAGTACTCACCAGTGTTCAATGACCACCCTCTGGCCCTCTGTAGCAGTCTCCGTTTCCCCCTCCTCTCTTTTACCCCGCTTTCGCTCGATGACTAAAGTCTCCTCCTCAGTCTCTGCCTTGTTGTTTGCCTTGCGCTTCGATCCTCTACCTGTCCAGAACAAATATATGGTTAGTACTTTCATAAAATAATCACGGCACATCGATCATTAGGCTACTTCCTTACTACTGGTTATGAGGGAAATACTCAAATGGAAAAGCTGTCCCCCGACCTGTTTTAAAACGAGCCGCCATTGTTGATATTGATTCAGCTTGCGTAACATCAAACTTCGGCGCGCATGTGGCGCTTCTTTTGTAATGGACTATTCCAAAATTCAATCGAAGGGGTTCAACATTTTGGCCGACAAAAACCCATTAATTGAAAGGGGCGATCAATTTAAGATTTTCAGCCAATAAATAACTATTTACAGTGCATTCAGAAAGTATTCAAAATTGTTCTACGTTACAGCCTTATTCTAAAATGCCCCTCATCAATCTATACACAATACCCCATAACGACAAAGCAGAAATATCGTATTTACATGAGTATTCAGGCCCTTTGCTATGAGACTCGAAATTGAGCTCAGGTGCATCCTGTCCACCTGTGGTAAATTCAATTGATTGGACATGATTTGGAAAGGCACACACCTGTCTATTTAAGGTCCCACAGTTGACAGTACATGTCAGAAAAAACAAAAAACAAGCCATGAGGGCAAAGGATTGTGTCGAGGCACAGATCTGGGGAAGGGTACCAAAAATGTCTGCAGCATTGAAGGTCCAAGAACACAGTGGACTCATCATTCTTAAATGTAAGACATTTGGAACAACCAAAACTCTTCCTAGAGCTGGCCGCCCGGCCAAACTGAGCAATCAGGGGAGAAGGGCCTTGGTCAGGGAGGTTTAATCAATTTTAGAATAAAGCTGTAATGTGGGAAAAGGGGTCTGAATGCACTGTAGGTGCCATCACACATGTAGGGCTTAACATAGCAGTGCTAGAGAGACTGACAGGACATGAATCAAATAAATAATACAAATGTAGGGGTATATCTGGGAGATACGATAACATCCTAAATACAGAAGTGATGGAAACGTTTGTCCTCTTTTTGCTAAATTTAGGGTTAACTTTAGTGTGTATGTGTATATAAACTGCTCAAAAAAATAAAGGGAACACTAAAATAAAACATCCTAGATCTGAATGAATGAAATATTCTTATTAAATACTTTTTTCTTTACATAGTTGAATGTGCTGACAACAAAATCACACAAATTATCAATGGAAATCAAATTTATCAACCCATGGAGGTTTGGATCAAAATTAAAGTGGAAAACCACACTACAGGCTGATCCAACTTTGATGTAATGTCCTTAAAACAAGTCAAAATGAGGCTCAGTAGTGTGTGTGGCCTTCACGTGCCTGTATGACCTCCCTACAACGCCTGGGCATGCTCCTGATGAGGTGGCGGATGGCTCCTGAGGGATCTACTCCAAGACCTGGACTAAAGCATCCGCCAACTCCTGGACAGTCTGTGGTGCAACGTGACATTGGTGGATGGAGCGAGACATGATGTCCCAGATGTGCTCAATTGGATTCAGGTCTGGGGAACGGGCGGGCCAGTCCATAGCATCAATGCCTTCCTCTTGCAGGAACTGCTGACACACTCCAGCCACATGAGGTCTAGCATTGTCTTGCATTAGGAGGAACCCAGGGCCAACCGCACCAGCATATGGTCTCACAAGGGGTCTGAGGATCTCATCTCGGTACCTAATGGCAGTCAGGCTACCTCTGGCGAGCACATGGAGGGCCCCCCCAAAGAAATGCCACCCCACACCTTTACTGACCCACCGCCAAACCGGTCATGCTGGAGGTTGTTGCAGGCAGCAGAACGTTCTCCACGGCGTCTCCAGACTGTCACGTGCTCAGTGTGAACCTGCTTTCATCTGTGAAGAGCACAGGGCGCCAGTGGCGAATTTGCCAATCTTGGTGTTCTCTGGCAAATGTCAAATGTCCTACACGGTGTTGGGCTGTAAGCACAACCCCCACCTGTGGACGTCGGGCCCTCATACCACCCTTATGGAGTCTGTTTCTGAACGTTTGAGCAGACACATGCACATTTGTGGCCTGCTGGAGGTCATTTTGCAGGGCTCTGGCAGTGCTCCTCCTGTTCCTCCTTGCACAAAGGTGGAGGTAGCGGTCCTGCTGCTGGGTTGTTGCCCTCCTACGGCCTCCTCCACGTCTCCTGATGTACTGGCCTGTCTCCTGGTAGCGCCTCCATGCTCTGGACACTACGCTGACAGACACAGCAAACCTTATTGCCACAGCTCGCATTGATGTGTCATCCTGGATGAGCTGCACTACCTGAGCCACTTGTGTGGGTTGTAGACTCCGTCTCATGCTACCACTAGAGTGAAAGCACCGCCAGCATTCAAAAGTGACCAAAACATCAGCCAGGAAGCATAGGAACTGAGAAGTGGTCTGTAGTCACCACCTGCAGAACCACTCCTTTATTGGGGGTGTCTTGCTAATTGCCTATAATTTCCACCTGTTGTCTATTCCATTTGCACAACAGCATGATGAAATGTATTGTCAATCAGTGTTGCTTCCTAAGTGGACAGTTTGATTTCACAGAAGTGTGTTTGACTTGGAGTTACATTGTGTTGTTTAAGTGTGGCTTGGGTGGCTTGTTTAAGTTAAAGAAACAATTTTAATTCTTCATCGACAAACATAAAAGCAGATGAAAAATGTTAACGTTATTGAATAATACAAACAATATTGTAAAAGTGTGACTGTGAGAGACACCATTAATGTAACCTTGTACCCAGGCCAGAGGAGCTTGACTCAGTCTCATCAGAGGAATTACTGGGGTGCAACCACATTGGTCAGTCCTCATCATTCTGCATCCAGCTGCTACAAACCCTTGCTGACTGGCTGCAACGAACAAGAGGGAGAATTCACTATTTTAGCAAATCATTTTAATGGGATATTTATTCCAATCAAATAAGTGGATTGCCTTAATTTAGTGTTTTTCTCTTGGTCTCACTGTTTACTCTCTTGAGTAGCCAAACCCTCTCAACCAGTCTGTTTATTTCAATGGATTCCTTTCTATTACAGTTTGGGTCAATCTGATTTGAATTTAGTCATTTGAATTGGACACGGAACGACAACCCCCTGAGCTTACACTGGTTGAATCAACCTTGTTTCCATGTCATTTTGTTAAACCACTGTTGAATAGACATCTGTGTCCAGTGGGAACTACTAAGATTGTGCCTATGCATACTTCCCTCAAATGTTTATTCAGTCTTCAGTGCCTTCTCCAGGGCAAGAACTTCAGGCTCAGGGAACTTCAGCTTGCGAGGTGGGTCTTTCTTTATTCCCGACCAGACATACCTCTGTAGGAAAGGGAATAATTAGACAACAGATGAGACCCTAGGAGAGAAAGACACTTCCCATAGAGGTGTATCCCTGGAAGACAGTACTCCCCTTTCTCCCCAGCATCACTTCAAAACTTTTACTCTGGGGATTCTGGGGGTTCAGAACCACAATGAGATCTGGGCGGGCAGCCAGGAGGGCAACTCTGACACCTTCGGCATTTACACCCGTAAACTCGTCAGATTTTACTGCAGAAAGACAATGGAAAAGTGAGGTTTTACTGTTGATGCTTTTCTGCAGCAAAGATGTAACTTATCCCTTTGCACTTTAAATTGTGTTAACTGGGTAAATGTTGTTAGATTACAATAAGCTATATGCATATGCCACATTATGCAATTTGACAGACTGGGTCCAAAGAATTAATATTTTGTCATCTTGTCACCCAAATACATTGGGTCTTGTACGTGTGGGTTCAGTTCCAGTTCCCACCAGTGTTGAATGACCACTCTCTGGCCCTCTGTGACAGTCTCCGGGTAGTCTTCCTCTTCTTCTTTTTTTTTTTTTTACCCCTCTTCCCCTCCACTGCCATGGTCTACTCTTCTGTCTCCACCTTGGCGCTCGCCTTACACGTTGAACCGCAACCTGTACAACAGCAGGCAGTGGTGTTAGCTAGATAGTAGTCTAGCAGTTAGAGCGGTGGACCAGTAACCGAAAGGACGCTGGTTCGAATACCAGAGCCGAGAAGGTGAAAAATCTGTCAACGTACCCCTAATTTGCTATAGGGGCGCCGTAATACTAAGGCTGACCCTGTAAAACAACAAATTTCAATGTACCTAGCCGGTGTATGGGACAATACATCATTACATGTATTTACATATTTTTTTATAGCTAGCTACAGGCGTTTGTGTTTTAAGTTAGCTAGCTAGCTACTGTAGAAGTTAGCAAGCTAACCTGTCCTTACATGTCATAATGTATTTCGGAGTTTTGTGTCTCTACTTTAGTGTCTAGCAAGTTATTTTGTAATTCGAAGACACTTACAGTATAACTCATTTCATCAGTGCGATTTCAAGAATGATCTAGATTTTAAAAGCTTTTGATGTTGTAGGGGTTACCTGCTTTTGCAAAGGACGTTACTGTGGATCTTGCGTAATGATCGAATTTCGGTACGTTTTGTGGGCATGGGAATGGGCTATTCCATTGCGGGGTTGTTCATTTTGATGGCAGACAAAACCATTCCCGAAAGTGGGGTTGTGAACTTCGGCTAAGATTCATGGAGGTGCTTCTGTCACCTAAAATAGAAGTTGGCTGACACATATGGTGGCACAAAAATGATATTGGATTTGGCAAATATTTTGAATATCTATAAAGGAATATAAGTGCACAGATTGGCAACACAGGGGAGAGGATCATGTCTGGGAAAAATATTGAGGAGTGGAGAGCATCCAAAACAAGAGAATAGAGGTAAGCCTACAGAAACATGATAGAGGGAACCAGATGGGTGTGTTCGTGTCGTCTTTCTGCTAAATTGAGAGTAAATATGAGATCACAGGAATAGCAGCCCAAATCCCAGAGCCAAACACGTTTCCATTCTTACTCAAACAAAGGCTGTCTCAGAGCGAGAGCGTCACTTCCATGAGTGCCAAAAAAGAAGGGACTCTCACAAAGAGCCGAGGCGAGGTGAGCGTGACTCATTTACAGTCACAGACCCACACTCTGTCACAGCCACACTTTCTTTCTATCTCTCTCAAACACACACAGGCTACTATTTCTTTCTCTCAAACACACACACACTCGGTGTTCTCCTCAGATCCCAGTCTGTCTTCGCCGTCTGGGGGTCTGTATTTTTAGCTCTGAGATGAGCCGGAGAGGGGCGTACAGAGCCTCAAACTGATGAACCCTCTTCTCTTTCTCCATCCTTCGATACCCTCTTGCCTCACAATGTGACGCAGGACGATGGAGCGAGCCCCTCCCACCGCCATCCTCCTTTTGAGTATAGGCCTAGGACACACACAAGACACAAAAGCATGCTGCCCACAGAAACGCAAAGAAAGCGGATCCAAAAGTTGTTCAATACCTAGGGACGGACACACACCACCATGCTATACATGTGGGTATGTGTGTGTATTCTCATTTGCATGCCTACGTACAGTTCATGTGTGCGTAAGATATGCCAGTGATTATGATCCAGAAATACACTGAAGATCTTCACACTTCCATCTCACCTCTTTTCTCTCTTCCTCCCTTTCGTCATCATAGACCTGCACTATCTGAACTGAGACTGACTGTGTTGTTATTGTATCTGGATTTGAATGTCATTTACATAGAGCCTCATCCTCTCTATCCAAAGACGTGGCAGCCAGTCACAGCATGTTCAGGCAGCCTCCTGTGGGGTGGAAAAACCTCAGAATTCCTCTGTCACTCACTCGCTTTCTTTCTTTCCACTTGGTGATCTGTCTGGAGAGAGGTCACTGACCTGACGGTTCACATTACCCTGCACTGATATAGTAAATAGGTGGAAGTGGTCACATGCGGATGTAATGGCTGGTCACCTGTGCTACAATAATGGATGTTGGTCACATTCTTTTTAGCAGTGGGTGTCCTGATACTGCACTTAGTACTTCGTACTCCCATATTTCAAAGAATAGGAGATACAAATGTAGATAGTGTGGTTACACGGCAGCAGATATATGGAGGGGTCAGGGCCTCACTGTGAGCCATACAGCTTACCAACAAAACCACCCAGTTGGAATTGAATGAATACATTTCAGCCTCTCTGAACCTCATAACTGCCCTCCTAAGCTCTCTGTATTTCTCTCTGGTCCCATTGACGTCATTGGGTGGCTGGGTTTGGGCTCGTTGAATAAGACACCCGTGTGAAGACACACGTCACCAAACAACGCCAACGACACGCCAACTCACAACAACAGACTCAGAGGGCCTAGCTGGGCAGCCAAGACGAACACTGCCATCTGGGAGAGAGAGTGAGCGAGCGAGAGACAGAGGGAGGGAGGAGGGGATAGAAAGAGGGAGCGAGCGAGAGAGAAGAATGTGACAAGGATGAAGGATGAAATAAAGGCAGATTGACTGATAGTTTTAAAATGATTCGCAGTACCATAAAAAGACTGACAACTAGACAAAAGAGCAGAAGAAGAAAGAGACATGAAAGAGAGAGAGAGCAACTGAATATGAGTAGGCGCTCTGCGGCACACACGCATCAAAGTCTATTGCCTGCTAATGGTCTCTCTATGTTCCTAGAGCAGAGTTAGTGCTAATGAGCTCCAAACAGACACCTGCAGAGTGCATGGACACATTATAAAAACATACAGATGATGCGATCATGACATATTATAACACTTCAATAAACATGTTATGAACCTGTGCTCTCCTTTGTGGAACGAGTGCAGGTATGGAAAGATTTGATAAGAAAGAAATGGAAAGTAATGAGAGAGGGAGGGGTCAGAGAAGACAACATACGTGTGATGATGACTGATGTATAGTGAGACCAAATTGAGGGAGTGAGTTGTCATCAGAGAGAGGAAGGAGAGAAGTTGAGAGAGAAAGAGGGAGGGAAGGGTGAGAAGAAGCTGAGATGTGATGAGCTGTACCTGTATATATCCTGTAGAGAGGGAGACTTGGACGGAAAAAGAGAGTGCGACAGCTAGGAAACTAACATCTAAATGATTTGAACCCCTAATGCTAGACAAAAAGTTCTGTGTGCATGTATACATGCGTGTACATGCGTGTTTCTGTGCGTGTTTGTTTGTCCATCTGTATCTGCATCATTCAAGTGTCAATCTGTTGAAGGGGAGGATTAATTCTGGTGCTAAATGTCACTCTTTCACCCTATCCCATCACCTCTGACACGGTCACCCCTGACTCACAACCCCCCCCCCCCCTGCCCCAAGACAACCACATTTCCCAATGTATCATCATTTAGCTGGTAACAGAGCAAATAAGGAGGTGATCAAGATGTGAGAATGCAGTTCAAATCTCTCTCACACACACACACACACACACTCCAAACTCAATAAAAAGAGCTTGAGGGGTTTAAAAGCAGCAGATTAAGACTTTAAATGAGGCCATAATTAAGACTTTAAATGAGGCCATAATTAAGACTTTAAATGAGGCCATAATTAAGACTTTAAATGAGGCCATAATTAAGACTTTAAATGAGGCCATAATTAAGACTTTAAATGAGGCCATAATTAAGACTTTTGACCTTCTCAGTCTCAGCGAAAACCATCTGTCACGGAGTGAGCAACCAAATACGTCAAACCTCTGTGAGACGTTTTGGAAATGTATGTTACAACATCCAAAGACCAAAGAGAACGGTCCGTGTCTATTTAAAATGTCTCTTCATCCTTCTATAATCATTTCACATTATCCCCGTCATTTCTTCTTCTTTGTTCCCTATTCGACCACTTTAGATTCTATCCTTCTAGATCAGGGATGGGCAACTTTGATAGGGGTGGGGGCCACAAAAAAATCTGAACTCATAATGAGGGGCTGCAGTGAATAGTGGGTCTGCATACCCACATTCATACCCAAACAAGCAGTCAGCACTGGCCATAGCCTTTTTGGGGCCCTAAGTGACATTTTGTTGCCCCCCCCCCCCCCCCCCCCCCCACCTTCCAAGCAAAACATTTTCTTGACAGCGAAGGAACATTCTTTAGAGTTCATTTCCTGTAATTCTACACATTTTGCCATGGGGTGTAGAACAAATATGACCATTTTAAAGCAGGTTTGCTGCAATTCTACACATTTTGCCATTGGGTGGAGAGATTTGCCATTTTATAACTAAATTCATGCAATTCTACTAATTTTGCTATGGAGTGGAGAGAAATCTGAGTGACTAACAACATCAATGCCCCCCCCCACCCCAAGTAATGTCACCATGATAAATACAAGTTTAGATGGCTGACTAGACTAATTGACCAATCTTAACCATGCTAGCTAACATGGGTTAATTGAGTGAGTCAGTGACTGACAATAAAAAGCTCATGCACAACCACATTTCCAAGTAGCACCTTGTGTATTCTACTATTATAACCCTCAACAGTAAAGACCCTGGCTGACTTTCTATAGAAAGTTGCTCATTTGCCAATCCCTGCTCTAGACACTACACCTTGATAGGGACCTGTAATGCAGCTAAGGCTGTAAGTGTGTGTTTCTGGTGTTTTATTATACAGTGGTGTTGTACTGTGTTTTCTCCTTAGCGATTTGACCTTTTGGAGGAAAGCCAGAGAAAGAGAGACTCCCACACGGTTCCGTTTTAGTAAAACCAAGAAAATGTTTATTCACAGCTTCCATTGAAAAGAAAATGTGCAACATTATCACAGTTTCCTTCATATTCCATTCAACCACATGGTCAGGGGAGGAGAGGGAGTGGCACATGGGGAGTGACAAACAGAAATGCCCCGACACTCATTATTACCTGGTTGAGTTTGCATTTGATTTGACAGAGATGTACATTCAGCCATGCACCTGCTGTCGGGAGTGTGTGTGTGTGTGTGTGTGTGCGTGCGTTAGATCTGGAATCAAACAGCTGTGTCTTCTGCTCCCAGTGGAATCCTCTTAGAGTCAGACTTATTTAAATAGCACAGCTTGCTAACGAGAGGGATTGTTAAACGACTTTTAGCACGAGAGGCTACTGACAAACACACACACATTAAAGGAATGACTGGGGCACTCCTTATCTGGTGCTGACCCGCAGCAGGACACTGTCACTCCTTTGGACTGGATCAAACCTGCTAGACCCGGGCTTCAGTCACCATAATGGGCTATAGGTTCTTCCCAGTATACCGTCCTTCTGTGTGCATCTCACATTAACACAGAGCGAGACACACACTGTGGTCACGAGGGGAACGACAGACTTGGAAACAAGAGGTAGAGACGGACTATTGAAGGGAAAGATTTCCATATATCTTTTCAAATCTCCTCAATCTTTACTAATAAACATGAGGGTGTTGCTCATGGCAACAATCACCAATGGAAAAAGAGAAAGAAAAACTAGAAAACCTGAAGAATGTTGAAGCATGGGCTTCATACAATAAACTACACAGCAGTGTCATGTATGTAGCTATCTAGTGTCACAAGTGTATCACTACCTACAGAGTTCGTGTGAGATATTTACAGTGTGGTTTTTATTGATGGTGTTGACAGGAAAAATAGATTACATGTCAAATGTTGGGAGATGGAGAGAGGCACCCTCATTTTCACTCCCTTACTGGCACTCTGACCTGGCCTGATGTCTGTTGTATGTCGTAACAACTCTTAATCCTATCACTCTCACACTCTCTCTCTTTTATCCCGTCTCTTGCTTGCCAGCATCCTTGAAAGTCTTGTATTTTCCTTTCTGTCCTATACCTGTTACATAACACGCTCACATCCTTTACTTCACATCTATCCACCTCTCCTTTACCATTTCAGTGACAGATGTCTCACTGCAGTATTTGTCCATAAGTATTCTTGTCTTCCTGCTATTCCCTCTATGAGATACCCTCCGTGTTCTCTGTCTCCTGCTGCGGTAGCCCTGTAGGAGCAGCACTCTGGTGTCCCTGGTCTCTCAGGTAGAGAGGTGAAGGTTGAAAGGTCAGTGACAAAGATGAAGCCAAAGGAAAGTGTTGCTTTTGAAAATCTTTTCTTAGCAGGACTGGCACGCAGTGGTTGACAATGGTGAGCGTTTTGACGCCATACAAAATAGCCAGTGTCACAACGCCTGCGTTGTTCGCTGCGAATATAAACTAGTAGTTATGGTGATAAAATTCCTGAAAATGCCACCAGCTTACTGAGTGGTATGAATTGAATGCAGCGCTATGGTGTGGTACTAAATGTATGGATGTATTGGTGTGTGGTGTGTTAGTACGGTAGAAGCAGTAGTGATTGGAACTTGCGTAAGCTGGCCACACTATCGTGCTGTCAATGGCGACAGAACCTGCTGCTGTGATGTCATCTCAGTGAAAAATGAGCTCAGCCCTATCAGCAGCAGCGGTGCCCTCCAATCAAATGGTGTCCTACACTGCATCTCACCTGTACTCCTGAGAGCAGTTCCCTACTGCCTGCCTGCCTGCCCGCTCCTACATCAGTGTACCGCCCCCTGGGGGCCAGGGGGGAAACTGAAAGGAATCAAGATCCAGGTGTGCAGAGGAGAAAGAGAAAGGAGTTGGAGAAATAGAGTTGGAGAAAAAGAGAAGCTGACAGGGCTGTTCAGCCAAAGAGAAGGTGGAGGCAGAGAGTTAGCACAGAAAGGGAGAGGAGAGGGATGAAAGACTGAGTGGGGGAGAAGGAGGAGGAGGGCAGGAGGACCGGGGTGTCGTAGCCGGGCGGACACTCAAGCTCGAAGCAGCGCACGGAGGCATCTTCGTTCCCGTAGTTGGCCCAGTACTCCTCCTGGTCCACCTTGGGCAGGTTCACCTCCTCCTCCGCAAGCTCGTACTTAGAGAAGAAGGAGTTGGAGGAAGGGTTGGAGGGCTGGTTGGGCTTGACCGAGGAGAAGGGGTGCGCCTTGACCGTTTCGGAGCTCTTCTGGAAGATTCCTTTGGACGAAGCCACAGGCTTGTGCTTGGAGAACCACCATCTTGTCTTGGTGCTGAAGGTGGTCGTGGTGGTGCCGGCCAGTGACCCAGGGTCGGGGAGGGGGCAGAGGGCAAAGTCCATCTCTCGAAGGAAGCGCAGGTCCTGTCCGCGGCGGGGGGAGGGGGAAGTGCACATCAGCTCGGAGGAGGAGATGCGAGCTGTACGGAACCACTCCCACAGGGGGCGGGCCTCACAGCCGCAGGACCAGGGGTTCCCATTGAGGCGGAGGAACTGGACTGCCACAGCATCTTTCATGGCCTGGCCCGGAAGCTCTGCCAGGGAGTTGTTGAACAGGTAGAGGATGGTCAGACGGCCCAGGTCGCGGAAAGCACGGCGGTTCACCTGCCGGATTCGGTTGTCGTGGAGCAGGAGGCGGTCCAGGTTAACCAGGCCGTGGAACGCGTTCTCGGACAGCGTGCGGATGCGGTTGCCGTGCAGGAAGAGGTGGTTCAGGTTGACCAGGTCGGAGAAGAGGTCGTCCTGGATGAAGTGCAGCTGGTTCTCCTGTAAGGAGGAAGGACAATGTCAGTGTGTGTGTGTGTGTGTGTGTGTGTGTGTGTGTGTGTGTGTGTGTGTGTGTGTGTGTGTGTGTGTGTGTGTGTGTGTGTGTGTGTGTGTGTGTGTGTGTGTGTGTGTGTGTGTGTGTGTGTGTGTGTGTGTGTGTGTGAGAGAGTTATACGAGTATGTGTATCCATACCTGCAGGTAGAGGAACTGCAGGCTGTAGAGCTTGAGGAAGAGGTCGTGGGGGAGAGCGGCCAGCTTGCAGCGATGCATGTGCAGGCTCTGCAGCTTCTCCAGTCCCCGGAACGCTCCACCCTCCAGTCGCCGTAGCGATGGGTTGTCACCAAGGTCCAGCTCTTCTAGAACCCTCAGGTTGCTGAAGGCTCCAGCCTCAATCAATGTGATGTTATTGGAGTAGAGCCAGAGAACCTATAGGGGGAGGGGTTGAAAAGGGAAGAGGTATATAGAAAGTGATCGTTACACATCTGAGAAAGGACACAGCTCCAATACGAACACACAGAGCTCAAATACTAAGCAAAATACTACATTTAAATGCAAAACTATGCAATATCAATCCACAAAAACAATTATAGTTCATTAAAGAATAACCTACACAAAAACACACACATTCTAACCTGTGTCTCGAAGCCAAAAGAATCTGCTCTGAGCTCGGTGATGCGGTTGTTCTGCAGAAAGACGCGCTGGGAGTCATAGGGAACTCCGGAAGGCACGGTGGTGAAGTTCTGAGACTGGCAGCTTACCGTCATGGGTGACGGGTAACACACACACAGCCTTGGACAAGTCCCCGCCCCACTCGGCTTCACCGCCACCAACCACACCAGCCATAGGGTGAGCCCACCTGAAACATACACACACACACAGAGAAAGAGACATAGATTAAAATAATGGAACATTATAACAACTAGCAGATGAATAGTACAGTAAAGACAACCAGAAAAAGAAGGAGTGAAAAAGAGAAAGAGGACAAGGGATGCAGAGCTGTTTTCAGCACTTGGAGCTGTCCAGTCGAGTGGTGCAGAAAGTTGTTGATGGACACGGATATGACGCAAAAGCCAAGATTGATGATCTCAATCTCGGATATGACGCAAAAGCCAAGATTGATGATCTCAATCTCGGATATGACGCAAAAGCCAAGATTGATGATCTCAATCTCGGATATGACGCAAAAGCCAAGATTGATGCCATGATCTCAAGTCTGACTAATAGGCCAGTCGCACTCATTCATAATACATGACATTATACAAATCACCCTCCTATTCATCTCTACCTGATCATGTTACATAGGCTAGTCAGCCTATTGGGCATAGACCAGTTTAACTTCTAGTTTTGATTTACATTTGGTTGAGTTGTCAAATAATGTGAATTCAAAATGAAATCAACCAACCACCATGTCATTGGATTTAGGATAAGAGTTGGATGAAAAAAAGATGAAATTCCCTAACATTGATGACTTTTTTCAAATCCAACCATTTTTCCACGTTGATTCAACGTCAACACATATATTTTTGTTGGTTGAAATGACGAGGAAACAATGTTGACTCAGCCAGTTTTTGCCCAGTGGGAGTACAGGTTTATAATTCTGGTAACTTCATTCAACATTTATCCCAGACTAAATAGCTGAATGAGCGTAAAACCAATCTTCTTCACCTCTGGTTCGAAGTGCTATCAAGTTCTATCACACGAGCCACACAAGGGCTAAACAAGATTTACCCTAGTAGCCTAAATTCACGAGCCAACTTCACAAAAAGGTTGGCTCACGAAGAGGTTACAGAGTATGGACAAGCGTAAAACAAGGTAACCGGACCCGGCTCGGTTTCTCTCTGCACATGGATTATTCAGAGGCGGTTTGGCAAGCTCGGATAACGGGGCACAAAGAAAAACTCGCATGAAAAAAAGTATCGCGTGCCCATTCAGCTACCCCCTCAAATGTTCCAACGACCTCACCTTTCTTACGCGAACCCGGTAACGACATAGCTCGTTAACTGCGCGCGCACGGGACGTGGAGAGGACTTGTTTAGTAGGTGTGCGCAGCATGAACAATCTCCGCGCGTGTGCGCAACATGAACAATTTACAAATGTGCTGTTTGTTGTTGTTTGTTTAGTAGGTGTGCTCAACATGAACAATTTCCAAATTTGTTTTTGCTTTATAATGTTGAGGTGGATGGAGACTGAAAATGATATAGGTTTTAAGTGGCATCTTGTTTGCAAGAGACAGATGTATACTTCAGGAAGCCAACAACGTCTTTGAAAACGTGAGCCTAGATACAGTAGCCTAGATGTGTATGCATGCAAGCACGGGCATACATCTGTTTACGCACCTAACTCTGAACGAAATCAACTGAGTAGTTCAGTACTTGAGACGTTCTTGTCTATTGCTGTTCTGTATTATCTCATGTTTCATGTTTTGTGTGGACCCCAGGACGAGTAGCTGCTGCTTCAGCAAAGCTACGGGGATCCTAATAAATACAAAAAAATACATAAAACAGTGATTCACTGTAAATCATATCTTAGGACATCACCCTCCTCATCCCCAGTACCACCAACAACATCAAGACTACAACAACAAAAATAATAATAACCTAGTCAAGCCTGTAGCCTATGAACTGAAGTCAACTCACTTTTGAAGTTGTGGATGTTGGAGCTCCAAGACCTCCGTGCAGTCGAGAGAGTTTCCATCTCGAACCAAAGCCGACAGCGAGTTAGCCTGAGCGCTGAGAAAGTGCCTGCTATCTCCGCTGAAGTTCAGCTCTGGTAACGGAGTCGGTGAGACTGAGTGAGTGACGAGCAGAATTCCCGGGATTTATACTTGATGAGCTCGCGCCCACGGCTGTGGACTGCGGCGGAATCTCTCATACGTCACCCTGTATGGGTCAGATTCGCGCGGGCGAATGAGAGGGGATGGGGTGGATGAGAGAGTTGCTCAGAGGAAGCGACTGGAAAGGAGAGGACGCTCACTGTGGAGTGCGTGTGTATGTGTATGCGTGCGTGCGTTGAGGGAGCTCGGCGCGGTGTGAGTTTGGATCACAGAGGGGGATTGGAGGAGGATAAGCAGGTGGGAAAGGAGCATTTGGCTTATAAACAAATAACTTTTGCTCATTTAAAGCATCAATCTGTAGTCGCTACATCCATTTTTGGACTTATACATTTATGATATGTACCCATTGATTCTTGAATAATATACATTTTAAATAAATGTCTCATGAGCTTAGTTCAACTGTTGTACCACATCAGAACCCCAAATATAAGCTTGTTTTTTTCTCCAACGTTTGTAAATAAAGCAAATATAAACAAACAAGCTATAGCCTGGAAACATGGTTAAAACGAACATTTTGATAGCATGTTCTTGGATGATTAGTCCTTGCATCCATAGCTCTGTATTTGCATTTGAGAGTGGTTACATTTCTCCAGGCCCATAACTCAGCTTTTTTACAGAAACAGTGGCGGGGCTTTCGCTTTGTTATTGTTTCAAATGCCGATCGCGAGTTCGATGGCATGCGATTGAGAATATCTTAATAAAGTATTTTGTCTTTACTTAAAGAGATATAGTAGCCTACCTGTGAGATGAGAGAGGGCATCGTGGACGTCAACTACTATGCAGGAATGAGGCAGTTAGTTAAGCCTACCTCATCATCTCAAATGTACAGTATATATCGTCGCTCTACAGCCAATACTAGTATGTCTTGATCATGCGTGTGTTATAGGCCTACATCAAACATTCTTAACCTTTTACACAATAGTCTATACCGTTTCAAGTATTCTACCCTGATGCCCCTAAAGGCACCACAGCCCACAGGCCGTTTTTCCTTGGGATTTAACCACACATTTTCATCGACCTTATTAATAAGTGTGTTATTGTGTAAAAGACTAGATCAGGGATGGGCAACTTTGATTGGAGTAGGGGCCACAACAAATCTGAACTCATCATGAGGGGCTGCAGTGGCTCGTGAGTCTGCGGGTCACATTCATACGCCCTTGCCTTTGGCTCCCACATTGCGAGTAAAACATTTTCTTGACAGGGGAGAGACAAAATGTCTGTTTCAGAGTTAATTTCCTGCGACTGTAGGCCTACACATTTTGCCATGGGGCAAAAAGAAAATATTACTGTTTTAAAGCAAGTTTGCTGCAATTGTGCACATTTTTCTATAGGACAGAGAGAATGTTTGATAGCTGGCTTGACTAATTTACCAATCTTAAAAATGTTAGCTGACATGGGCTAATTGAGTGACAATCAATGACTGATATAACAATTAACTGCTGATGCTCAACCACATTTCCAAATTGCATCTTGTGTATTCTGTTATTCTAACTCTCAACAATTGCGACCGCACTGACTTTCTTAACAAATATATAGAGTACCATTCATAAGTTTGGACACACCTACTCATTCAAGGTTTTTCTTTATTTGTACTATTTTGTATATTGTAGAACAATAGTGAAGATATCAAACCTATTAAATAACACACATGGAATCATGTAGTAACCAAAAAAGTTGTCACGACTTCTCCCGAAGTCGTTGCCTCTCCTTGTGCGGGCGGTGCTCGGCGTTCAACGTCACCGGTCTTCTAGCTATCATTGATCCATTTTTTATTTTCCGTTGGTTTTGTCTTGTCTTCCCACACGCCTGTTTTCAATCCCATTAATTTACCTGTTGTGTATTTAACCCTCTGTTTCCCCTCATGTCTTTGTCAGAGATTGTTTTATTGTCAGTGTTGTTTATTGTTGTGTTGGTGCACGACGGGTCCTCGTACCCATGTTTGTTCATGTCTGTACTTTTAGTGTTATGGAGCATGTTCCGTGGACATTTATTAAAAGACTCCATTTACACTCCATTTTGACTCTCCTGCGCCTGACTTCCCTGCCACCTATACACACGACGCTGACAAAAGTGTTAAACAAATCTAAATATATTTTAGATTTTAGATTCTTCAAACCTCCTCCTCCATGCTTCATGGTGGGAACCACACATGCAGAGATCATCTGTGCATCTACTTTGCATCTCACAAAGACACGGAGGTTGGAACCAAAAATCTCAAATTTGGACTCATCAGACCAAAGAACAGATTTCCACAGTTTATTGTCCATTGCTTGTGTTTCTTGGCCCAAGCAAGTCTCTTCTTCTTATTGGTGTCCTTTAGTAGTGGTTTATTTGATGCAATTCGACCATGAAGGCCTGATTCACACAGTCTCCTCTGAACAGTTGATGTTGAGATGTGTCTGTTACTTGAACTCTGCAAAACATTTATTTGGGCTGCAATCTGAGGTGCAGTTAACTTTAATGAATTTATCTTCTGCAGCATATTTAACTCTGGGTCTTCCTTTCCTGTGGCAGTCGTCATGAGAGCCAGTTTCATCATAGTGCTTGATTGTTTTTGAGACTGCATTTGAAGAAACTTTCAAAGGTCTTGAAATTTTCCATATTTCTTGACCTTCATGTCTTAAGTAATGATGGACTTTCATTTCTCTTTGCTTATTTGAGCTGTTCTTGCCATAATATGGACTTGGTCTTTTACCAAATAGGGCTATCTTCTGTATACCACCCTACCTTGTCACAACACAGCTGATTGGCTCAAACCCATTAAGAAAGATAGAAATTCCACAAATTAACTTTGAACAAGGCACACGTGTTAATTGAAATGCATTCCAGGTGACTACCTCATGAAGCTGGTTGAGAGAATGCCAAGAGTGTGAAAAGCTGCTTTTGATTTGTTCAACACTTTTTGGGTAGTTTCGATGTCTTCACTATTATTCTACAATGCAGAAAATAGTACAAATAAAGAAAAACCCTTGAAGGAGTAGCTGTGTCCAAACTTTTGACTGGATCTGTATTTATTTAGTTTAATCCTTGGGCCTACAAAAGGGGGGCAGCGGGCGCCCGTTACCCATCCCTGGGCTAGATGGATTCATACTTCAAAAGTCTGAAGTTGCTAGACCTTTCAGTGTGCGGATGTCCTGAAGAAAATGTTGTCAAAACATCCATTCACGTGTCGTTACACGCAAGACTGACTGGTTTATTTTTGTACCGTTAGAATGGACATTCTGTCTCAGACTACACTCTAAAAGATGTTAGGTTGTTTGGTTGACCCAACTGTTGGGTTGCAGGCATTGGGTCACTTAGTTGGTTTGTAATTTTGTAGCCTCCCTAAAAGCCTATGCTAATCATATTGTTGGGATAGATACCACTTTATTATAATATGTAATAAAAAAAATCATAATATTCTAGCAATATGTGTCAAATGCAAAAAAATGCAGGGAATAAAAATCAATAAAAATCAATTGCAGCATATAAACTCAACATGATCAACAGGAATGACATTTACTCTCACGGGTGGTCAATAAAATATATCAGAAAGCCACACCCCTAATAATCCACACCTCCTACAAATAATACAATGACCCAGCTGCTAGGTCAAGCCAGCATGAAAGTAAAAAAT
This sequence comes from Oncorhynchus mykiss, assembly GCF_013265735.2. NCBI lineage: Eukaryota > Metazoa > Chordata > Actinopteri > Salmoniformes > Salmonidae > Oncorhynchus > Oncorhynchus mykiss. The sequence goes on from NC_048578.1 coordinate 13,178,070, forward strand.
AACCAACTGATGGTTAAATTATCCCATATGTGGGTAATCTCATCAACCCACCAGTTTGGGTTATTCATGCAACCCAACAGGCTGGGTCAAAATAACCCAGCATGTATTCTGTCCAATATTTACCCAGCCTGTGTTACCAATGAACTCAAATTGGGTTGTTTTTAACCCAGCCTTTTTTTTGAGTGTAGAATCAGATGAATTAGTCAGGTTTTGCTTGATATTAGTTTTGGATTAGGTTATTGATTTGTGAAATTACAACCAAAGAAGAAAGTGTCCAAAAGTAGGGCCTAACCTGAGTCTGGATCTCCTTAGTAAATGGACAGAACACTACTCAATTTGTGTGTGTCTGTGTGTGTCTGTTTGTGCATGCGTGCGCAGTCTGTGTGCTTTCTAAGGTACATTTCAGTGGGTGGAGGAGGGGGGTGGTTTGGTAGGGATTTTATGTAGCATGTGTGTGCATGGTTAAGACATGTTTTGGGGGTGGGTTGAGTCAGAACTGAGTCCTCTCCCGCCATGACTTGGGTCAACGCTGTTCCATATCCAGCAGCATGATGCACACAGTCTGTTCCTGATGGCAACACAGAGGTAACGGCACAGAACAATAACAATTGCTACTCAGGAGAAGGTCAGCTCCACAAGCTGTGTAATAGCATATGACATCATTCATTCGCAGATGACATCTTTGTGTGTGTGTGTGTGTGTGTGTGTGTGTGTGTGTGTGTGTTTGTGTGTGTGTGTGTGTGTGTGTGTTTGTTTGTTTGTTTGTTTGTGTGAGTGTTTGTCTGTGTGCACCTAGGATCTTTTGCATAACAATCACACTACCTAAACCTTGGTCACAACTTAAAATATATGGTGATCAATTAACCAGCTAGCAATCTGCTATGTGTGTGTTAGTGCACAATGTTCCTTGAGCCTCTAAGCTTTGGGGGTGGTAGTCAGCTCTGTGAGCTGGCACCAGTGGTCACCATGGGTGGCCGTGGAGAGTTGGTAAGGAGTGGAGAGGGGTTGGAGAGGGGTGGAGAGGGGAGGGATGGGGGGAGTGAGAAGCCGATTGCACAGCTGACTGAGGGTGGCTCTGTGTGCCCCCCTCCCTTCATCACGCACCCCTACATTGGTCATGAGGCAGTATGTGTGTGTGTATATGTGTGTGTGTGTTAGTATTCTGTCGATGATCTATTGAAGTAGTCAAAGATCACAAGCCTTCACTACAACTTTCTTTCTTTCTCTGCTCTCCCTCCTCTCTCTCAAATCCCTCTCTCTGCTCTGGTACACTAACATGTGATCTGGTGTAAACACAACATATTGAAAAGATTTGTCCTCCTGTCACATGCCAACCCATCCCTCCTCGAAAACACTCACGCACCCCTACACACTTGCACCGACCCCCATAGCCAGCACCTACACAAAATCAGGCATGGACACATTGTCGTGTCTTTGGCTATGCCGGATTATGTGATATGACATGCTATTCTATAAAATAATTTATCCGTAATTAATATCACCTGATTGAGCTAATCATATAAATGTAATTAACTAGAGAGTCGGGCACCACAAAATAATATTTATAGAGCTGTTATCTTCCGAATAAACTCTTAAAGACCTAGTAATATTTTACATCCATAGCAGTCAACATTAATCTTCATCTTACTTCAGTCTTATCTGAAAGTTGTAAATTCTTGGTTATCTGCAAGAACCCTGGCTAACAATTTGAATCAGCAATACAATATTGGGTTTAATCATTTATTTACTAAATACCTAACTAATCACACATACACATAATTAAATCATAACTTGATTACAAATGACGTCATAAAGGAAAACGTCCCTAGCGGGCGGAACAGATATGACAGCTTGTTACACAAAGGAAAAGGGGCTGGGTTGAGTGAAAGAGCGGGAAGACCGGAAGAAAGTCGAAGCTGTGCTATCGTAAATACAGTATCTTATGCATTCTAAATTACCGCCCATTTGGAAAAGGAAAATGCAATAAATATTCACTCTGAGCTGCGCTTCAGTAGGTTGGTGGTAGATGGAAGGCCGTGTTGCCAAACCGAGTCCTCTGTCCTTTGAAGAATGTCTCTGGTTGTCAATTGGATACGTTGTAGTGACGTTGTTGTGTGATAGACGGGATACTCTGTCTGTTCCTTCCTAACCTGCGTTTGCAGCTGCGGTCGCTAACTCAACAGCTAGGAGGTATCACTTCTGTAGTGAATAAGAGTTCAAAGTTCATACCATTCGCGACCAAAGCTCCTGCTGATGTTGGCTTCATCCTGTAGTTATTTTCTGAACCATTCTGACATAGGATTGTCATCCTACCTCATCAGAACAGGAAGTTATGTTGTTGTCAAAGGCTTATATAGGAAGGGAGAGGAGGAAGGGAGAGGTGTGTTTGAAAAGTTTTATAGCCCTTGTCCCTTCACAGGGGAGGGCCACTGATTGAGCAGCCCTATCTTATGAAAATCCAAATCTCACATTTTAGAAGCTAAAATCACATTTCATCCCATCACAAATAATTTCAAATTCAAACATTTAAATTGAACAACAATTCCATATGAATCCGATAACTCTGATGTGTAGACTTTCCACTGTAGAGTTTATGTCATCTTATCATTGATGAGAATGTCTCAGATGACAACCGAACTGACATCATATTAATTAAGTACCACTGCATATGTTAAATTGTTTGGATTACAAGAATATAGTTCATTTCCCCCCACATACTGATGTTCCCAGAATCTCTATGTTAACCAAGGGTTTTTTAAATGTAACCTCAGTAGGTTAGAGAAGGGAAAAGGGGGGAAGAGGTATTTATGACTGTCATAAACCTATCCCCCAGGCCAACGTCATGACAACATACAGTACAGAGCCGAACTAACACAGACACGTTTCTACTATAGATGCAAACATACTATACACACATGAAATGAAGAGAGATGGGCAGGGCAGAGAGATAATAGGAGGGAGAAAGAAAGAAAACATAGGGGATGAGGATTAAAACAGACATGGAGAAGTTGAAGAGAAATAGGACTACTTGGGTGGGATATGAAAGGGAGGAATGACTGTTTCTCGTTTTGGTTTCCTGTCCTTTTAGAATACAGAAAACATGAGAGTGCATTAGTGGATGTATTGAATGACGTGCAGCCGGTATTCTAGTAAAAGTGTTGACTGATAGTGTGAGAGAAAATAAAGGAGAATCCCACTTTCAATTACATAACTGTGATAAATCAGAGGGAGCTGTATAAATCTCTGCCAGAGTCTGTGTGTATGTATGTGTGTGCCATGAAAAAACATTCCCTCCTTCTCTTTCTGCCTTCGAGACTTGATTAAAAAAGACAGAAAAACATCACGTCAGGCTCATTAGCACTGACGGAATTATTTATATCTCATTCTCCTCCCTACATTTCTCTATTGCTATTTCTTATTTGTTCATTCCTTTATTTTTACATTGTGACGTGGGATGGGGATCATTGATGACGCAGATAGATGACAGTCACCGAACTAGACTGAACAAACAGCTGGGCAGGAGCTGTCTGAGTGTGACTCAAAATAACAGAGACTTGAAAATATTTGTTATTTCAACAGTTTCAAAACTAAAATTAAGTAAATTAAAGTTTATCTCCAAGTTATTTACTTCCACCTAACTAGGCTGCATTGGTGTAAAGTACTTAAGTAAAAAATACTTTAAAGTATTACTTAAGTAGTTTTTGGGGGTTTCTGTACTTTACTATATTTTTACTTTTACTTCACTACATTCCTAAAGACAATAATGTACTTTTTACTCTACATTTTCCCTGACACCCAAAATTACTCGTTACATTTTGACAGGAAAACGGTCCAATTCACTCAATTATCAAGAAAACATCCCTGGTGATCCCTACTGCTTTTGATCTGGCGGACTCACTAAACACAAATGCTTTGTTTATAAATATGTCTGAGTGTTGGAGTGTGCCCCTGCTATCCGTCAATAAAAAAAACGAGAAAATGATGCCGTTGAAATGATTTGTACTTTTACTTTTGATACTTAAGTACATTTGAGCAATTACATTTCCTTTTGATACTTTAATATATTTAAAACCAAATACTTTTACTGATGTAGTATTTTACTGGGTGACTTTCACTTTTACTTGAGTCATTTTCTATTACGCTATCTTTACTTTTACTCAAGTATGTCGACTGAGTACTTTTCCCACCACTGCTAGGCTGGAGACCTTTCACGTCCCACCTCAACACAAGGCTGCGGTAAACTGCTCACAAGTGGAGGGTCGTCACTTGTTACCCCACCCACAAAGTCACAAACCCCGCCTATGTCCACAGTTTATCTTCTTAAACATTTATTTTAAAACTAACTTTAAGCACACTGCTAACCTTATGCCTAACCCCAACTTTAAATTAAGACCAAAAATATCCTTTTTGTTCTCATGAATTCGTACAATATAGCCAATTCTGACTTTATCGCTGTGGTAGCTAGTGGAAACTCCAAGCGGTCCCCAGTCGCTATTCATTGACGTCGCGGTATTATGTACTGTATTTTGCTGCTTTCATTTTTTCTTGTAGCTAGCCTGCTAGCTAGTTGTCAACAATGGGCGATAGTGAGCAGGTAGAGTGGACGTTTATGAAATTATACCTTAACGATATTGGAAACGCTCTTTCAGATAAATCTGGAACATGGATGTCGAAAAGAAGTAGGTGGCATGCTAATGTATCAACACATAGCAAAATGTTAACGTCACCAGCTAGCTATTTGCTGCTTTATGTTTCAGCCAAGGCGGTAGTGTTAGCTAGCATCTATAGCTAGCATAGTCATTCACAAGTTCTGCAAGTAGAGTTTTAAACGTGCATCGTCTAGGGGTCAAGCATCGCGACCTAATTAGCAATGTCTGATGCCACTGGGCACACACTGGTTGAATCAACATTGTTTCCACGTCAAATGACGTTGGACCAACTTGGAATATACGTTTAATTGACGTCTGGTTTGTTTCCACTAGTTACCACAGCCACAACGTCACATTGAGTGTATCGTAAAAATACATAAACAAAAATGAGCTTTTTGGTCTTAATTTAAGGATAGAATTAGGCATGTGGTTAAAGTTGGGTTTAAAGTCACATATTTTTAAGAATAAAAATCGTAGAAAAAGTCGGGGTATATGACTTTGTGGCTGTAGTAACTAGTGTGACAACCCAGTGGGACAGAACAGCACTGAAGCAGCAAAGGCTGAGAGATAACAATAGAGCCCCACAGTGGATGTGCCATAATACTCATAAAACCTAGCGGTCAAACACGAAAATGTTTCCAATCATTTTTCAGCATTTTACATAATTTTACATTCAGCTAACATTAGATAGTTAATCCGAGATTCTTAACTTTGCCTCGATTCGGTAGTCTCGTCCAGATCATCAAGGCATTTGTTGTTCTTTATGATAGTCACATTAGCACCAAATTAGCATTTCCTTTTTGGGGGGTAAATACAGGCAACTATATTGATAAAAGTCAACTTGTCCTAGAAAGAGTTATGCGGTTATCAAAACGTTATGCCAGTGTAAGCCTACATGGAACACAGGCCTTCTTTTAAATAAAAATATGGTCTGTGGTAAACACAGGTTTAGGAGATCGTATATGTCTGGTTCAATGACATCATGTTCGTCAGCTAATGTCACTTTAAATTAATTGTGACCGCATTTATGTAATAAAAAGCTCACAAAGGCTTCATAATTAATGAAGGTAACGTTAACTGACTAATATTATCTCATAGAACAAAGCATATAAGATCTCCAAGCCTGTGTTAACTTCAGACCTTATTTTTGGCATTTATCCCAAAACCCAATTTTTTCCCCCATTTTACCCCCATTTTAATTTCCCCCATAGGAATGGCTGAAAGAACCAGAGGTAACTCATTTCTGTTTTTTAAGACTACAAGCTGGGGAGCTCTATACGGTGTGGTTCCAGCAGATACCTTCTCACGCCACAGACACTGTGAGACATACGGGATGAGACAGGATGTCGAATGTTGCTAGTTTGTACTAGCTAGAGTGTGTGCTAGGTAGGTAGTTTGTACTAGCTAGAGTGTCTGCTAGGTAGGTAGTTTGTATTAGCTAGCGTGTCTGCTAGGTAGGTAGTTTGTATTAGCTAGCGTGTCTACTAGGTAGGTAGTGTGTACTAGCTAGTGTGTACTAGCTAGGTGCACAAGCAACAGTGGTTAACATAACATCCTGGACCAGAGCTAGTGCGCCGACTGGTATGTTCGTAGCACACTGACGCCCTGAAACAAAGCTACCGACTCACACAATAAGAAACTAACAAATGTCAACAGGTTGCGAGCACACATACCTTTTCAGATGGAAAAATACCATCTGAGACGCATGCGCTTTGAGGTTTGTAGACCACACAGACGACGTGGCGCAATTGGGCATAATCTGCAGCAGGAGGCTTCTGAGAAATAATAATTTTGATTCCCAGCACGCACATCTGGGGCATATTCATTCGATTCTGTTGAGAAACATTTTTACAATGTTGGACAAATTCAGGTAGGTCCATCCCCGTTTCGTTTGCTTCCGTTTAAGAAATGTTTTGCAGCAGAATGGGCGCAATGAACACGCATCTCAGTGCAAGAGGTGTCACTGCAGTACCTGGTTTGTATCCAGGCTGCATCACATCCGGCCGTGATTGGGAGTCTCATAGGGTGGCGCGCAATTGGCCCTGCATTGTCCGGGTTTGGTTGTGGTAGGCCGTCATTGTATGTCTTGCCTAGGTGGGAAAAAAAAAAAAATGGGCCTTATATGGGAATTATTTTTAAAAATTGTGCTCTTTCAAAAATTTATAAAACCCCGCTCCTCTTTTTCCCGCAGAACCGGCTGCCTATCATGAAGAAGAACAGGCACCCACTCAAAGGTCAGAGAGGCAGCTGAGAACTCCCCAGAGAAACTCCAGGTGGCAAAGTCCCAGGACGCATTCTAAACACCTGACAGAAGAAGAGAGGGGCTTTTCTCCTGTGTCTGGGTCTGGGGAGGAGAGCGACAAGGAGGCCTCCCCACCAAAAAGGAGGACCACAATAAGCAGCTCAAAAAAGACAAGAACCAAGTCTCACACAAAATATTATGATGACTGTTCTGGGACAGAATCTGGCAAGCAGCCAGAGAAGAGCACACAAAGAAAGAAAGGGCACAGCAACTCAAAAAATAATAAGACTAATACTCACTGTAAGGAGGAGGATAATGACAACTTGTCAGACAAACCAACTGTGGTGGCTTCCCCCAGAAAAAGGAGCAGGCAATGTAGTGACTTCAATGTATTTGAAGCAGAGGCTGAATCATATAATACTGTGTCTGAGCCTGAGGTGGAGGTAGTTGTGGAGGGGGAGACTGAAGTGGCGTCTGCTTCAAAGAGGTGGAAACAGAACAACCCCCCCAAAATAACTAAGCCTCATGCCGAGGACAAAGCTGAGAGTGAACATTATGAGTTGGTAGAACAGGCTGAAGAGACTCCCATTAGAAAAAAAGTTAGCAAGTCTAAAAAGATAAGAATGAGGACTCCCTCTGAAGACGTGATGGAAGATGAAAGTGACCACTTTGAGACGGAAGGACATGCTGCAGCTGAAGACACTACCCTCAGAAAAAGACAGAGGAGGTTGATGAAATCCAGAAAGAAGAGCTCCAAGAGTCCTTCGAAGAAGGCCAGCGATGCAGAGAGTGATGGTGAATCAGGCAAACATGTTTCCAAGACTCTGCCTAAGGACTTACATGAAGAAGAGAGTGACCAAGATGCTGAGACGCAGTCTAAGAACCTCTGTGAGAAGAGTGACCAAGACTCCCAGACGGAGCCTAAAGGCTTAGGTGCAGAGAAGTGGCACCGCTCTGACCATCCAGAGGAGGAGACAGAACAGGAGGTGTTACCTGCAAAGAGAGAAAGAGGACCCAAGAGCATGAAGACCGTGAAGTTAGATTCTGACTCTGAAAATGTCACTGTTAAAAACAAAGGCAAAAAGCAAGGTGCCACGGGTTTGAAGGCACCAAGAGTAAGATTTAGACCACCTATAGAGAAAAAGAAAAGGGTGAAAATACTTCATATTTGCAGTTTCTGTGAAAAGGTCCTGCCTAACAGGGATGCTCTGGGTAGGCACCTTCAGCGTCACACAGGGGAGAAGCCTTACCACTGTGAAGAGTGTGGCAAAGACTACGGCAGCAAAAACACCCTGAAGATTCACAACATGCAGGTTCACCACAAGGGGACAAAGGACTTCATATGCAATGATTGTGGTCAACAGTTTACCCATTTCACGTACCTCAAACGCCACCTGTACTCCCACACGGACAAGGAAAAGAGGCCACACCTGTGCAATGTGTGTGGGAAACATTTCATCCAGAAGTCTCACTTGGACCGTCACAAGATGATTCACACCGGAGAGAAACCATTCAACTGCGAACACTGCGCCATGGCCTTCAATCGGCCGGACTCCCTGCGGATGCATCTGAAGCTGCACGTGTCGGGTAGTGAGGGGCCAAATCTGGCAGAGCAAGAGAAGACTAAGTGCACAGCGTGTAAGAAGAGCTTTGTCAACCCAAATTACCTCAAAGTCCACATGAGAATACACACTGGGGAGAGGCCATACAAGTGTGAGGACTGTGCCAAGAGCTTCACCCAGATCAGTATTCTCAACGCGCACCGGCGCACGCACACTGGAGAGAAGCCACACGAGTGCAAAGCGTGCGGCAGCTGCTTCACCCGTCGCAAGTACCTGGATGATCACATAGGCAGAAAGCATGGGTCTTTAGAGCAAATGATTGAACAGGAGGATGAAAATGATACCTGAGTTTTTAGGTGTTGTGACTTAATGTGTGTAACACATAATATAAATATTGAAGATCAGGCAAGGCTGGACTGTTGCCTAGTAGTTTCTCTTGTGATGTTGCAGGATGTTTTTTCCTGTCATGCCATGATAAAAATACTGTTTTGGCTTTATAGTGGCGCCCATTCTGAAAATGGATATGTTGCCTTCACGATTATTCCTTTGAATCTATACTAAACTTTGATGGTCCACACAATTTACTGTAATGCTTTATTGGTTTGCAAAAGTATGTTCCAAAATCCTTGGCATCAATATGGAGTTGGTCCCCCCTTTGCTGCTGTAAAAGCCTCTACTCTTTTGGGAAGGCTTTCCATTAGATGTTGGAACATTGCTGCAGGGACTTGCTTCCATTTAGCCACAAGAGCGTTAGTGAGGTCGGGCGCTGGTGTCGGGCAATTAGGCCTGGCTCACAGTCGTCGTTCCAATTTATCCCAAAGGTGTTTGATGGAGTTGAGGTCAGGGCTCTGTGCAGGCCAATCAAGTTCTTCCACGCCGATCTCGACAAACCATAGACCTCACTTTGTGTATTGTCATGCTGAAGCAGGAAACTGTAGCCAAAAGTTGGAAGCACAGAATCGTTGGAAGCACAGTTATTGACAGACAATTTTTACATGCTAGGCGCTTCAGCACTCGGCGGTCCCGTTCTGTAAGTTTGTGTGGCCTACCACTTTGCGGCTGAGCCGTTGTTGCTCCTAGACGTTTCCACTTCACAATAACAGCACTTACAGTTGACCGTGGCAGTTCTAGCAGGGTGGAAATTTAACAAACTGACTTGTTGGAAAGGTGGAATCCTATGAAGGTCACTGAGCTCTTCAGTACTGGCCATTCTACTGCCAATATTTGTTTCTGGAGATGACATGGCTGTGTGCTCGATTTGATACACCTGACAGCAATGGGTGTGGCTACAATGGCCGAATCCACTAATTTGAAGGGGTGTCCACATAATAACATGATAGACACTATCATCAATGTACAGTAAGATCTATTAGGTTACAATTGGGGGGAGAGTAGACTGTCAGTGTGGTTTATTTGCGTCATACATTGACAAATTAACAATCAAACTGGAGAATAAATTCCAACAAAGTAACATGACTTAATTCATATTTCCATTTTCATTGACAAGTAACTGGGCTGATACATGACCAGATTTTTGTGGTGTTTTTAAACCATTAAGCTTTATGCTTACACGCTATCATTTATTTATTCTCCATATTGAATAAATAGTTTTTTATACTTATCATAATTTTGAATTGATTCCTTGGTGGTTTTTCTTCTTTTGGACTGAAAATACATCTTCAGGCTTAAACCAACTGAAGTGTTTGAAACGACATGAATTTCCGGCGCCGACAGAGATGGCCGCCTCGCTTCGCGTTCCTAGGAAACTATGCAGTTTTTTGTTTTTTTTACGTGTTATTTCTTACATTAGTACCCCAGGTCATCTTAGGTTTCATTACATACAGTCGAGAAGATCAGCGTCAACTCACCATCAGTACGACCAAGAATATGTTTTTCGCGACGCGGATCCTGTGTTCTGCCTTACAAATAGGACAACGGAGTGGATCCCATGCAGCGACCCAAAAAAAACGACTCCGAAAAAGAGGGAAAGGAGACGGTCTTCTGGTCAGACTCCGGAGACGGGCACACCGTGCACCACTCCCTAGCATTCTTCTTGCCAATGTCCAGTCTCTTGACAACAAGGTTGATGAAATCCGAGCAAGGGTAGCATTCCAGAGGGACATCAGAGACTGTAACGTTCTTTGCTTCACGGAAACGTGGCTCACTGGAGAGACGCTATCCGAGGCGGTGCAGCCAACGGGTTTCTCCACGCATCGCGCCGACAGAAACAAACATCTTTCTGGTAAGAAGAGGGGCGGGGGCGTATGCCTTATGGCTAACGTGACATGGTGTGATGAAAGAAACATACAGGAACTCAAATCCTTCTGTTCACCTGATTTAGAATTCCTCACAATCAAATGTAGACCGCATTATCTACCAAGAGAATTCTCTTCGATTATAATCACAGCCGTATATATCCCCCCCCAAGCAGACACATCGATGGCTCTGAACGAACTTTATTTAACTCTTTGCAAACTGGAAACCATTTATCCGGAGGCTGCATTCATTGTAGCTGGGGATTTTAACAAGGCTAATCTGAAAACAAGACTCCCTAAATTTTATCAGCATATCGATTGCGCAACCAGGGGTGGAAAGACCTTGGATCATTGTTACTCTAACTTCCGCAACGCATATAAGGCCCTGCCCCGCCCCCCTTTCGGAAAAGCTGACCACGACTCTATTTTGTTGATCCCTGCCTACAGACAGAAACTAAAACAAGAGGCTCCCACGCTGAAGTCTGTCCAACGCTGGTCCGACCAAGCTGACTCCACACTCCAAGACTGCTTCCATCACGTAGACTGGGATATGTTTCGTATTGCGTCAGATAACAATATTGACGAATACGCTGATTCGGTGTGCGATTTCATTAGAACGTGCGTTGAAGATGTCGTTCCCATAGCAACGATTAAAACATTCCCTAACCAGAAACCGTGGATTGATGGCAGCATTCGCGTGAAACTGAAAGCGCGAACCACTGCTTTTAATCAGGGCAAGGTGTCTGGTAAAATTACCGAATACAAACAGTGCAGCTATTCCCTCCGCAAGGCTATCAAACAAGCTAAGCGTCAGTACAGAGACAAAGTAGAATCTCAATTCAACGGCTCAGACGCAAGAGGCATGTGGCAGGGTCTACAGTCAATCACAGACTACAGGAAGAAATCCAGCCCAGTCACGGACCAGGATGTCTTGCTCCCAGGCAGACTAAATAACTTTTTTGCCCGCTTTGAGGACAATACAGTGCCACTGACACGGCCTGCAACGAAAACATGCGGTCTCTCCTTCACTGCAGCCGAGGTGAGTAAGACATTTAAACGTGTTAACCCTCGCAAGGCTGCAGGCCCAGACGGCATCCCCAGCCGCGCCCTCAGAGCATGCGCAGACCAGCTGGCCGGTGTGTTTACGAACATATTCAATCAATCCCTATACCAGTCTGCTGTTCCCACATGCTTCAAGAGGGCCACCATTCAAGAGGGCCACCATTGTTCCTGTTCCCAAGAAAGCTAAGGTAACTGAGCTAAACGACTAGTGCTTTGAGAGACTAGTCAAGGACCATATCACCTCCACCCTACCTGACACCCTAGACCCACTCCAATTTGCTTACTGCCCAAATAGGTCCACAGACGATGCAATCTCAACCACACTGCACACTGCCCTAACCCATCTGGACAAGAGGAATACCTATGTGAGAATGCTGTTCATTGACTACAGCTCGGCATTCAACACCATAGTACCCTCCAAGCTCGTCATCAAGCTCGAGACCCTGGGTCTCGACCCCGCCCTGTGCAACTGGGTACTGGACTTCCTGACGGGCCGCCCCCAGGTGGTGAGGGTAGGCAACAACATCTCCTCCCCGCTGATCCTCAACACTGGGGCCCCACAAGGGTGCGTTCTGAGCCCTCTCCTGTACTCCCTGTTCACCCACGACTGCGTGGCCACGCATGCCTCCAACTCAATCATCAAGTTTGCGGACGACACAACAGTGGTAGGCTTGATTACCAACAACGACGAGACGGCCTACAGGGAGGAGGTGAGTGCCCTCGGAGTGTGGTGTCAGGAAAATAACCTCACACTCAACGTCAACAAAACTAAGGAGATGATTGTGGACTTCAGGAAACAGCAGAGGGAACACCCCCCTATCCACATTGATGGAACAGTAGTGGAGAGGGTAGCAAGTTTTAAGTTCCTCGGCATACACATCACAGACAAACTGAATTGGTCCACTCACACAGACAGCATTGTGAAGAAGGCGCAGCAGCGCCTCTTCAACCTCAGGAGGCTGAAGAAATTCGGCTTGTCACCAAAAGCACTCACAAACTTCTACAGATGCACAATCGAGAGCATCCTGACGGGCTGTATCACCGCCTGGTACGGCAACTGCTCCGCCCACAACTGTAAGGCTCTCCAGAGGGTAGTGAGGTCTGCACAACGCATCACCGGGGGCAAACTACCTGCCCTCCTGGACACCTACACCACCCAATGTTACAGGAAGGCCATAAAGATCATCAAGGACATCAACCACCCGAGCCACTGCCTGTTCACCCCGCTATCATCCAGAAGGCGAGGTCAGTACAGGTGCATCAAAGCAGGGACCGAGAGACTGAAAAACAGCTTCTATCTCAAGGCCATCAGACTGTTAAACAGCCACCACTAACATTGAGTGGCTGCTGCCAACACACTGACACTGACTCAACTCCAGCCACTTTAATAATGGGAATTGATGGGAAATGATGTAAATATATCACTAGCCACTTTAAACAATGCTACCTTATATAATGTTACTTACCCTACATTATTCATCTCATATGCATACGTATATACTGTACTCTATATCATCGACTGTATCCTTATGTAATACATGTATCACTAGCCACTTTAACTATGCCACTTTTTTACATACTCATCTCAAATGTATATACTGTACTCAATACCATCTACTGTATCTTGCCTATGCTGCTCTGTACCATCACTCATTCATATATCCTTATGTACATATTCTTTATCCCCTTACACTGTGTACAAGACAGTAGTTTTGGAATTGTTAGTTAGATTACTTGTTGGTTATTACTGCATTGTCGGAACTAGAAGCACAAGCATTTCGCTACACTCGCATTAACATCTGCTAACCATGTGTATGTGACAAATACAATTTGATTTGATTTGATTATCTGATATTTTCTCCTTGCCATTACTGATATTTTATTATTATTTTAATTAATTAATTAATAGTTGAGAACAAGTTGCAACTGCGACCTGGCCAAGATAAAGCAAAGCAACACATACAACAACACAGAGTATGCGACACATACAACAACACAGAGTTACACATGGAATAAACAAACGTACAATCAATAACACAATAGGAAAAAATCTATATACAGTGAGTGCAAATGAGGTAAGATTAGGTAAGGCAATTAAATAGGCCGCATAAGGCATGTGCTTTAACTCAGTTATACTGTATTTACCAGATACTGTTTATCTAGTGGGGTGCTGATCGTGCTGTGCAATACTGTTTGCTGATAGAATATCAGCCGTGATTACCACATCCTGTTCTACGATACATAAACCCTGTAAAGCTTCTCGCTGTTATGATATTTGTTGGTTCGACCCTTAAAATACTTCACATATAGACAGACCATCTGTCATGTTGACAGGTTTTGTTAATAAGAGGATCCTGTGGAAATAAATAAAGTCATTTGGAAACAGGCTGCATTCTCTGTTAATGCCAGTAGGTGGCAGACGTGTACTGTTTCTACTCTGTCAAGAGGTTGATTTAAGAGCAGCTCAAACTCTTTAAAACATTGCTCGAAGAGACAATACTTGGCCTACTGGTCAGCTGCTAGATAAGCAAAAACCACTTGGGCTAGCTAACGTCAGCTACAGTGCCTTCAGAAGGTATTAATGCCCCTTATTCAACATTTTGTGTTACAGCCTGAATACAACATTTCTTAAATTGATTTTTTTTCTCAACCATCTACGCACAATAACCCTTAATGGCATTTTTGCAAATAAATTGAAAATGACCCCTGAGTCAATACATGTTAGATTCACCTCAAAGGCAGAGGTGACAGCTGTGAGTTTTCTGGGTAAGTCTCTAAGAGCTTTGTACACCTGGATTGTAAAATGTTTGTACATAATTCCTCGAGCTCTATTGAGTTGTTTGTTTATCATTGCCAGACAGCCATTTTCAAGTGCTGCCATAGATTTTCAAGCCGATTTAAGTCAAAACTGTAACTACACCACTCAGGAACATTCAATGTCATATTGGTAAGCAAATCCAGTGTATATTTGGCCTTAGGTTATATTGTTTTAGGTTATTGTCCTGCTGAAAGGTGAATTCAGCTCCCACTGTCTGTTGGAAAGCAGATTGAACCAGGTTTTCCTCTAGGATTTTGACTGTGCTTAGCTCTATTCTGTTTCTTTTTGTCTTTTTTACTGGTAGACCAGCTGTAATTCTGCAGATAGATTGTGGCTGCTATCAATGTAATTGTCCGTATCATGCCCAATCCCCCATATATTTTTTAGTAAATATATATTTGATTTTCCTTTTATTATTTTCCCATAACCCTAACATCCCTCCCTAATTGGAGTAAACGAATGGACAACAATACAGCTTATAAACAATAAATACATTTTAAGGACAAGATACCTTTTACATTACCGGAAATTATATTTTATTTTTTGTCCCACTCTTCAGCTCCCCTCAACCCCTCCCATCTAGCTCTGAAGCCGTTCAGTTTTAACTTCTACTTCCATATATTTTTTAACTGTGCTGTGATGTTTCACAGAAGTTCTGAACATTTCTATTCCCATAATTTCTACAAATGGTAGATTAAGAGTATTATTATATTATTGATCAAATTACTTTGGCTTCTCAAGTCACCCAGAAGTGCTATTTGCAGAGTTTGCGTTAGGTAAATGTTGTGATTTTCCAGCCATTCCTGAACCTGCGACCAAAAACAAGCTACGTATGGGCAGTACCAAAACAAGTGATCTAATGATTCTGTCTCTTCGCAGCAAAATCTGCAGAGCTAGGATGGTTGTATCCCTCATATACATAACGTTCTATTGGTTGCAAGGATTTTGTTTTCTCATTTAAATAGAAAATGTCAAAGTTTTGAATCCGGCGTTGTTTTGTATATCAGTTGTGCAATGGAATCGGCACATCGAAATCTCCCAATTACTTTGTAACCTGTATGGCTCAGGTGTCAATTTGTTGGTCCTAAATTGGAACTGGATACTTTTTTAAATGTGTTTATTTTTTAAATCAAATGTTGGTGTTTAATGCAGACGCGCTCCTTTTAGCTTCTCCCACTCTCCTCCTCCAGTTTTTGCGGTAATGCTGCAATCAGTTTTAGATAGAGCAGACATTTACATCTAGTTTTGTTAGCTGCATGTGTGTAGTGGTGGGAAAAGTACCCAATTGTCACACTTGAGTAAAAGTAAAGATACATGAATAGAAAATTCACCCAGTGAAATACTACTTAAGTAAAAGTCTAAAAGTATTTGGTTTTAAATATGTAATTGCTAAAAACATACTTAAGTATGAAAAGTAAAACTATAAATCATTTCACATTCCTTATATAAAGCCAACCAGATGGCATAATATTCTTGTTTTTTTTATTTAGTGATGGTCAGGGGCACACTCCAACACTTGGACATAATTTACAAACAAATAATTTGTGTTTAGTGAGTCCGCCAGATCAAAGGCAGTAGGGATGGAAAGTATTCAGTCCCCTTGATTTATGTGAATAAAGTATTTATGTTTAAAAATAAATATATATATACATTTGCAAAAATATCAAAACAACTGTTTTTGCTTTGGAATTATGGGGTAATGTGTGTAGATTGAGGATTTTATTTATTTAATACATTTTAGAATAAGTCTGTAATGTAGCACAATGTGGAAAAGGGGAAGGGGTCTGAATACTTTCCGAATGCACTGTATAAGCAGATTTCAATATAATTCCAATGCAAGAACCTTCCCAAAATGTTGTCTCCTCGCCGATTTCAACTGCCCCCTTAGTCACTTTATCCTGGCACTGGGTCTGTATTGCCCAAGAATGGTTGAAAAATCACAACATTAATTGGAAATGAACCCTACAAATAGCACTATTGGGAGATTTGGAAATACAAAGTCAATCAATCAACAATATAATACTCTTCTCAAAAATATTTTCTGATGCTATCCTGTCAAAAATAGTATGACATTGTTGCAGCCCATAGCATAGCATTGAATGTAAGGAAAGCCAGTGAGCATTTGGCCTCCCTTGATATTTTTTAAATAATAATAGCTAATCAGCATTGAGCTAAGCTGAGTGAGGTCAGCTGTGAATGGTCCTGGGGCACCAAAAAAAAAAAAAACAGTCAATAGAAGCCAGTTTGGATTTGGCTTTAGACCAATGACTTCACATCAGAATCTAAATGTCATTGACAGAAAATTGATGCATCTCATTTTGTTGTTGTCCTCCGGTGGCTGGCTAGTTATTAAGACTGTCCCTTCCTAAATGAGCCATGGATGGAGAGGGATTTGGACTTGTGGTTTTACCTAATTCTCCTTCCCGACCAATGATTATAACAGCGATTCTGATCCTACCATTAACTCATACATTGTTGTGCCCCTGGCCTGAGAGGATAGAAGTTCAATATGTACCTAGATGTTGTATGTTAATGTTAACTAGCTGGCCTGGCTCATCGTTGCCCATGAAAGGAAGTTTGGCTACCTAGCAAGCATTTTAGCCAGGTAGCCAAGGACAACAAACATGGTCATAGACCATTTAGACAACATGAAAGAGGAGAATGCCATTAACGTTTCTCTACATGCATGGTGAGTCGACATCTTTTTTCTACTTGCACGCACGCACACACACATACACACACACACACA
The DNA here is from genome assembly GCF_013265735.2 of Oncorhynchus mykiss. Taxonomy (NCBI): domain Eukaryota; kingdom Metazoa; phylum Chordata; class Actinopteri; order Salmoniformes; family Salmonidae; genus Oncorhynchus; species Oncorhynchus mykiss. The sequence goes on from NC_048578.1 coordinate 13,195,407, forward strand.
CGCACACAGTAATCTGTACAATGGACAGCCACATATTTAGTTTACGTTGATTGGACTAAATAGTTTTTGGTATCTTTTAGTTGTCACTATTAGACTAAGCATAGGTGATTAGATGATGTTGAATTTGAAATGGTGCTGGAATAGTGGAGGCAGTTCCTGCTTTCTTTGCGACTTGCGGTAACTCCGTGGTTCTAAATCAATAGTTGTTTAGTAGTCCGAAATTGTCGGAAACATTAACTTGATTGACCATGCTGCAGGTCATGTAACTGCTTGTGACATGCAATATATTATGTGGACTTCACCGGACAGATGATGCTCTCCGGTTTTGTAATGAAACAAATGTGTTGTTGAATATATTCTGCCACCGAGTTTTCTTATTGTATCGGCCTTAGGCCTATATATCATGGTGTAAAGGAATATGAACTAACATGTTATAGAGCAAACAACGCAATAATCACAACACAGGTTGTAATATGGTTTTGGGTGGGGGCTTGGCTTCCCTGGTGATTTTACCCACACACCGCTACTGTGGTCTGCAGAAATAGGTGGGATGGACTGAGAGAAACTGAGGGTTGGGATAAAGAAAACTGGTGATCTACTGTAGTTATGGCTGGGACTACTGTGGAAAAGATTACTATGTATGTATAGAATGGGCTCCGGTTTTGCAGTTTATTAAATGTATGATTGAATTTGCCTGTTAACTAATGCCACACACACACAGAGAGCCCCACAGTGGAGGTGTCATAATACCCATAAAACCTAGCGGTCAAACAGGAAAATGTAGAAACACTTAAAGTAAGGGTCGTGTTTTGTGCAGGCTTACTCTGGCGTGAAGTTTTGAAAACTGTCTAAATTTCTCTAGGACAAGGTGACCTTTATCAATATATTTGGCTCTATTTGCTCTCAGATTCGAAAATGCTAATTAGTATCAAAGTAGACATGCAAGACTACAAATCCCTGCAATCTCCTGCACATCATCTCTAGCTGACACCTTTGCCAACAGATCTTGTTTCAATTTAAACCTTTCACAAGACCATTCACAGAATTGTCAATGTAATTTTTTTCCTAATGAATCCTTTACTAAATTTAGCTAAGATTAGATAGTTAATCCAGAGATTCTTACCTTTGCCTCGATTCAGCAGTCTCGTCCAGATCATCATGGTATTTGTAGTTCTTTATGATAGCCACATTAGCAGCTAATAGCATTTAATTTTGCAGGTGGGAAATACAGGCGCATATATTGATTAAAGTCACCTTGTCCTAGAGAGATTTACACGGTTGTCAAAACATCATGCCAGAGTAAGGCTACACGAACACAGTCCTTATTTTAAGTGTTTCTAAAATCTCCTAAGGGAAAAAGGAATGGTAGAAAAACGATTGGAACCATTTCCCTGTTTGACCACTAGGTTTTATGGGTATTAGGACTCATACTGTGGTACTCTATACGCACACACATACACACACACACACACACACACACACATTGTACACACACACGGGCTCGGGGGACAACAGGAGGGTTTTGGGTGTTCGAAGAGTCTTCACTTCAGTGTAGAATGTATGTTTACAAATCTCAGGAATTTGATCAGAAGTTCTGTACATTTTAGCATCTGAGGATTGCTGTTCTGCTACAGATACATTCCAACACAGATCCAAACATGCTAACTGCTAGCTTGTTAGCCCCGGCCTACTAATTGCTAGCTTGTTAGCACCGACCTGCTAACTATCTGACTTGTCGTGTCCCCAGCCAGCCCAACCACTCAATGGAACCATATGTTCATTTGGCTACGCATGCCTCTCTTTAATATCAATATGCCTCATCCATTACTGTCCTGGTTAGTGATTACTGTCTTATTTCACTGTAGAGCCTCTAGCCCTGCTCAATATGCCTTAACCAACCATGTTGTTCCACCTCATACATATGCGATGACATCACCAGGTTTAAACGTCTCTAGAGAATATATCTCTCTCATCATTACTCAATGCCTAGGTTTACCTCCGATGTACTCACATCCTACCTTACCTTTGTCTGTACACTATGCCTTGAATCTATGCTATTGTTCCCAGAAACCTGCTCCTTTTACTCTCTGTTCCGAACGTACTAGACGACCAGTTCTTTTAGCCTTTAGCTGTACCCTTATACTACTTCTACTCTGTTCCTCTGGTGATGTAGAGGTTAATCCAGGTCCTGCAGTGCCTAGCTCCACTCCCACTCCCCATTTGTTAATTCTGTAACTGTAAAAGCCTTGGTTTCATGCATGTTAACATTAGAAGCCTGTGGCCTCCCGGGTGGCGCAGTGGTTAAGGGCGCTGTACTGCAGCGCCAGCTGTGCCATCAGAGACTCTGGGTTCGCGCCCAGGCTCTGTCGTAACCAGCCGCGATCGGGAGGTCCGTGGGGCGACGCACAATTGCCCAATACTTATTTTCCACCATAATTTGCAAATAAATTCATAAAAAATCCTACAATGTGAATTCCTGGATTTTTTTTCTCATTTTGTCTGTCATAGTTGATGAAAATTACAGGCCTCATCTTTTTAAGTGGGAGAACTTGCACTTGTGGCTGACTAAATACTTTTTTGCCCCACTGTATGTAAACTTCTGACCCACTGGAATTGTGATACAGTGAAATAATCTGTCTGTAAACAATTGTTGAAAAAATGACTTGTGTCATGCACAAAGTAGATGTCCTAACCGACTTGCCAATACTATAGTTTGTTAACAAGAAATGTGTGGAGTTGTTGAAAAACGAGTTTTAATGACTCCAACCTAAGTGTATGTAGACTTCCGGCTTCAACTGTAGCCAGAGTTAAAGTGACTATACATAGATTATAAACAGAGAGTAGCTGTTGATTAGCCCTTTGACTAGCTGTCTTATGGTTTGGGGGTAGAAGCTGTTAAGAAGCCTTTTGGACCTCGACTCGGCGTTCATGGTACCCCTTGCCGTGCAGTAGCAGCGAGAACAGTCTATGACTAGGTTGGGTGGAGTCTTTGACAATTTTTAGGGCCTTCCTCTGACACCGCCTGGTATAGAGGTCCTGGATGGCAGGAAGCTTGGCCCCAGTGATATACCGTACCCACTATCCGCTGTCGTGCCTTGCGGTCGGAGACTGAGCAGTTGCCATACCAGGCAGTGATGCAACCAGTCAGAATGCTCTCGATGGTGCAGCTGTAGAACCTACTTTTGATCTACCTGTACTTTTAAAGACATGGTGTTCACACTACACTTTCCACAGTACTCACACTGTGAAAAACACAACCGTATTACTCTAACAGTCCTGTGGAGGACCAGCGTACCCTTAATCGACCAGAGATGTTACTCAGGCAGCATTTTGGTTTTGAGCTCTGTCGCACACCGGGTGGCACTGATTGTATGAGGGCTGTCCCTGACCCATGGGCCTCATTTAACCAGAGCGTAGTTTTACAACAGGGAAGGTGAAGGACGGTAACTTCTCAATAGGAGGGGGTGCAGTGACATTAATAAAAATGCCTCTAAGATACAGTAAGCAACAGTTACAGCACATTCTAAGTGAAATAGTCTTGGATGACTAGAACACATCTTTGTCCTAAGGGTGCTATAGGGAGCTCGTGTTCAGCGGACACTGATTTTCATGCTATAAACTCATGACAGTACTTTTCTATATCCTAAGTCATGAATGGACCACTGACTAGTGTCTTTTTATAACCCATTTGACCCCCTGAGGGGTGTCCATCTACATCTTGCAACACCTGAGGGAGAACAACAATCTGCAGGGACAACAATCCTGGACAACAATCTGCAGGGAGAGGCTCATCGGAGCTGTCGTATGTACGCCGGCAGACCAATCGACAGCTAACCATCAGTCATGGTTAAATATATCATGGGTGCACCTAATAAATTGTCTGGTGAGTTTATTTCAACCCTGTGCAGCTTATTACTATTTAGTCAGTTTTCTCCTCTGAGATCTCAAAGACTCTCTTGAATAGCACATAGCCTAAATAATGCTTTTCTGTGTTGACTGATGACTGGCAATTGCATTTTACTGCAGTCATATTAAATGCAAACATACAGTACATCCTTACACCCAGACAAAATTGCCCAATAAAACACATGCAATAAAAACAAGACAACTGTCCCATTGCAACATTCATTTCGGTGGAAAAATGAACCACCCTACATTACTCAAGTATAACGCAAGTGTGTAGCAAACCAAAGGTTGGGCTAATTAGCAAGTAGCTAATTAGCAACTTTTCAACTACTTACTACTTTTTAGCTACTGCAACTACTTAGCATGTTAGCTAACCCTTCCCCAAACCTTAACCTTAACCCTTTTAGCTAACCCTTCCCCTAACCCTTTAACCTAACTCTTAACCTCAACCCTAACCTTAACCCATAGCCCGAACCCCTAGAGCTAGCTAATGTTAGCCACAACAATTTGCAACTCGTAACATATCATACAAAATGGATGATGGACATCCACACATTAATACATACCATACATAACATATAATGATCAGCTATGAAAAGTCAACTGACATTCACTCCTGAGGTGCTGACCTGTTGCACCCTCGACAACCACTGTGATTATTGTTATTTGACCCTGCTGGTCATCTATGAACATTTGAACATCTTGGCCATGTTCTGTTATAATCTCCACCTGGTACAGCCAGAAGAGGACTGGCCAACCCTCATAGCCTGGTTCCTCTCTAGGTTTTGGCCTTTCTAGGGAGTTTTTCCTAGCCACCGTGCTTCTACACCTGCATTGCTTGCTGTTTGGGGTTTTAGGCTGGGTTTCTGTACAGCACTTTGAGATATCAGCTGGTTTAAGAAAGACTTTATAAATACATTTGATTTGATATACTAAATGGAGTACCTTGGATTTACATAAAGTATGATATGAAATGCTCTGAGACCATGTTGGGTACGCTGAGAAAGTGTAATGGCATTTTACTACCAGTTCTCACTTTACTTGGGGTAGGGGATAGTGTGCATGTGTGTGTGAGTAAGTGAACGAGAGTGGATGAAGTGATGAGTTTTGCGTGAGTTTCTGTTGCCACTGTGTCATATTTTGGACAGTGGTGGAAAATGTACCCAATTGTCATACTTGAGTAAAAGTAAAGATACCTTAATAAAAAATGACTGAAGTGAAAGTCAATCAGTAAAATGCAACTTGATTATAAGTCTAAAAGTATTTGGTTTTAAATATACTTAAGTATCAAAAGTGAATGCATAAATAATTTCACATTCTTTATATTAGACATAACAGATGACACAATTGTTTAAAAAATTTAAATGTACGAATGGCCAGGGGCATACTCCAGCACTCAGACATCATTTACAAATGAAGCATTTGTGTTTAGTGAATCCTCCAGATCAGAGGCAGTAGGGATGACCAGGGATGTTCTCTTGATAATTATGTGAATTAGACAATTTTCCTGTCCTGCTATGCATTCAAAATGTAACGAGTACTTTTGGTTGTCAAGGAAAATGTATGGAGTAGAAAGTACATTATTTTCTTTAGGAATTTAGTGGAGTAAAAGTAAAAGTTGCCAAATGTAAATAGTAAAGTGAAGTACAGATACCTCAAAATGACTTATGTAGTACTTTAAAGTGTTTTTACTGAAGTACTTTACACCACTGCAAATGAAGAATCAAACTGGAGAATAAATTAATGTAACATCACTTTATTTACATTGACATTTTTCATTGGCATACAGATTTTTGTACAGTTTTTTAAAATCTTCATGCCTTGTTAGGCGTGTATATGGGAGGCGAAGTCAAGTGCAGGAGAGTGGAGTATAATAAACAGGCGCACTTTAATACCGGTCAACAAACGACAGCACATAAACATACTAGTGCCAAAAAACACAGTCTAATACAAAAGTTCAGCGCCTGCCAAAATGTCCACGTAACAATAAATAATTACACACAAAGACATGGAGGGGAACAGAGGACTAAATACATGCAGTGTGACTATGGAATGAAAACCAGGTGTGTGTGAAACAAAGACAAAACAAATGGAATATGAGAAATGGAGCGGCAATGGCTAGAAAGCCGCTGACACCGAACAAGGAGAGGAGCTGACTTTGGCGGAAGTTTGACATGCCCACACTTTTGTATAATTTATTTTATTAATCATACTTACGATGTATGGTGGATTTATTGTTCTCTATGTTGAATCGCTACTTTTTAATACAACTCATAATTTTGAATTGTTTGCTTGGTGGCGTTGCTTGTTTTGGCCTTTTCACTGGAAATGTGAAAGAAGGACATTCATACATCTTCAGGCTTGATATAGAGGGTTTGAAACTACTGTATGTGTACCTGATATTTTCACTTCGCCTTTAGCACATGGTCGTTCTTGAATTGCAGTGGCATATGGGCATGGCATTTTGGAAATAATTTACATAATTTTAATAGATTTAAAAAAATGTCTTCCCATTGTCACCTATAGGAGTAGTAACACCGATGACACATTTTAGGTAATTGAGTATTAGCTCATTGCGCTCTAGTGACTCATTGTGGCGGGTCGGACGCCTGCAGGCTGACTTCGATTGTCAGTTGAACTGTGTTTCCTCTGACACATTGGTGCGGCTGGCTTCCGGGTTAAGCGGGCGGGTGTTAAGGAGTTTGGTTTGGCGTGTCATGTTTCGGACACATAATATATATATATATATATATATATATATATATATATTATAACAATTTACTGAAGTTATATGGTTAAACATGCTGCTCACAATGTTTACTTTCTAGCATCCAAAATATTAGATATACTATCTATCTATAATTCCCCAAAACATCTCACCACAACTCTAATGGGTCACTATGAGGACAAGCCAATTTGCTTAACCTAAGTACTTTAAACAATGCCTAAACATAAAGTTTTTCAGTTTAAAGAACATGCGTTGTTTTATCATCGATAAACAGTTCACTATAAACAAAAACAAGTATGATGTGTACTTATTTGTCATTTTAAAGTGTTTTACATAGTTGCTAAGGTAAAAATATGTATATATATATATATATATATATATATATATATATATATATATACACCTACCTAATGCTATAGTCCCTGCATGTCCTGCATTGAAATAATCCCTTCACGATTAATACAGTACATTCTCAATACAAATGTAATAGTCTCTTCAATGTTGTTGACTTCCATGTATAAGGCATAAGTGGTCTATCTCTGCTATCGATACCAGACATTCAGGTTTATTCAGTGGGGGGATGATCGTGCTGTGCAATACTGTTTGCTGATAGAAAATCAGCCGTGATTACCACATCCTGTTCTACTATAAATAAACTCTATAAAGGTTCTCGCTGTTATGATATTAGTTGATATAATACTTTAACACACTTTACAAAGCCCATCATCATGACACGGTTTGTTCAGAGGAGGGAAGTAAATGCCAACAGGAAACAAGCGGTTTTCCCCAGTTTAGGTCAGTAGCTGGCAGACCTGCACTGCCTTTCCTGCCAAAATTATCTCTCAAACTCCTGAAGGAATTTAAAATTTGAGACACTGGGGACCCAGCGTGGAACCTGTGGTCAGTTCAGTTGTGTTATGTAAAAAGCCAGACAGTTGTGTATGACAGGATGAGAAAAGATCAACAACATTATCTGATCATCTTCTTGCTCCTGACTTTCTCACGTTGCTGAGCAGTTTCTTAGATCTGTAAATCCCTTACAATTCCTATACCTCAAACTGATTATCACATCAATTAATCCTTATTCTAACAGGAGTAGTAAACACTAGATTTGTTTATATGTGTTGTTGTCCTTTAGGCAGCAGTGTCAAAGTGCACAGTTAATACTGCTTAAAGTGGAATAAAAGGAGGCAGACTAGCTAGCTAGAATGCACCAGATCAAATACATGTTCAACTACAATACATACAATAGTAGCCTATGGGCTTCAGCTGTAGCCAAGGCCAACCAATGGGGCAGTCAATGCAGGGCTGAAAAATAACATTAGCACTTAGGAGGAGTCTGTAAACAGTTTTTGTTCCCACTCTGACAGAATTGGCTAAAATCCTGATATAAGACATGTATAAAAGTTAAAAGTTAAAGCTTGGTCGCAAATGGGTCTCCCAAATGGACGATGACCCCAAGCATACTTCCAAAGTTGTGGCAAAATGGCTTAAGGACAACAAAGTCAAGGTACTGGAGTGGCCATCACAAAGCCCTGACCTCAACTCTTTTGAACATTTTTGGGTAGAACTGAAAAAGCGTGTGCGAGCAAGGAGGCCTACAAACCTGACTCAGTTACACCAGCTCTGTCAGGAGGAATGGGCCAGAATTCACCCAACTTATTGTGGGAAGCTTGTGGAAGGCTATCTGAAACGTTTGACCCAAGTTAAACAATTTAAAGGCAATGCTACCAAATACTAATTGAGTGTATGTCAACTTCTGACCCACTGGGAATGTGGTGAAAGAAATAAAAGCTGAAATAAATAATTCTCTCTACTATTATTCTAACATTTCACATTCTTAAAATAAAGTTATGATCCTAACTGACCTAAGACAGGGCATCTTTACTAGGATTAAATGTCAGGAATTGTGAAAAACTGAGTTTAAATGTATTTGGCTAAGGTGTATGTAAACTTCCGACTTCAACTGTATATAATATATAAACTGGAGAAGAAACAGAGGAGCGAGGGTTGAAATGGCCTTTTTAAAGTGTGTGTTTGTTTCCCTTTTTAGAGCTGGTCTAGGAGGAGGGGGAGGGGAGAGTGTCCTTGGGTTTACCCCTCTGGGCTGCCAGGCCACAACAGTGCAGATAGACACAGACAGGATGAATGAAAGCCAGCAGGCTAAGTAACGTCAGGGCTATGTTCACCTGTAGAGGAAAAATAAAAAAGAGAGAGAGTGATGAGGGGGAAGGAAGGGGGAAGGGAGATGGGATCACCACTCTGCAATAAGTCGACATCAGAACATAATGGTACAGGTTAAAGCCTGCTGCAAAGCTCTCCCAAAGGTAAAGGTAGTCTATCTGGTCATTCTGATAACAGTAACTCCACTCACGTATAGTGGGTCTCCTCCCAGCACTCCTTTGACCAGGGTGAAGCAAGGGTACTGCAGCAGAGCCACCACTGCAGACAGAGCCATGAGCATACCGTACAGCTTCCCAAAATGACACGGAGGAAAACTACACAGAGGGAGGGAGGCAAGGGAGATAATTTAATTAATTTGTTACTACTGTACAAGAGTATGACACTAAGAATGTGTGAGCGTCTATCTGTACTCCCCTTATCCTGTTGCATAATGTTTGTTATTGCAAACAGTTGGTGTGTGTGTGTGTGTGTGTGTGTGTGTGTGTGTGTGTGTGTGTGTGTGTGTGTGTGTGTGTGTGTGTGTGTGTGTGTGTGTGTGTGTGTGTGTGTGTGTGTGTGTGTGTGTGTGTGTGTGTGTGTGTGTGACTCACGCAATGCTGATGAAGGCTGCATTGCCTCCATAGAGGAAGGATCGGTTGAGGACCTGCAGGATGAAGGTGAGGTACTGGAGGGGGAGGAAGGGAGTGGAGGCACAAATGGAGAACAGGACACACTGCAGCGCCGTCAGGGTCAGGGAGAGCACTGATGCACGCAGGTCTGCCTCCTTCTCACTCATTCCTGCACACACATACACCAAAACATACAGTATGCCCACACACATATACACACACAAACACACAGATAAGATTAGTGTTGTGTGTACAAACCCATGCATATTTTACACCCTTCCCCGCCCCCTTCACAGTTAGGTATCAGGGTCAGAAAATCAAGCAGTTCTCTGGGATCTGGTGTTGAAGTTAGTTTAGAGTATGATTTCACTGTTTTCACAAAAATACCGTCTTGTACACATATTTCGGTAGTGTGAAGATGTTAATCTCGATTTAGTTCTGTCTTCTCCATTTCTACACCACCTCATTAGGTAGCATACGACAACACCACTTCAGTCACCCCTTTCCAAGCAGTAATGTACTGAAGGTCAGAGGCTCTTCAGCCCAAATGTTCCTCCAGTAAAACTCTTAATAGCAGAGCAATTTATTTGAAAACAGCTGTAATGTATAGACATCCTTATATTTGAGACTTGTTTTATTGAGTTTTAACTGAAATTGCAGTAATAGCCTGTTACATTCTGAAATTGTTGGCATAGCAAAAAAAATGACCTGTGAAAGAACGTTCTTTGTGTGTTTGGTTTGGAGTGTGAGTGATAAAATAATGTATATGTTAAAAGATAATGATAAAATAATTCCACTCTGAAACCTTATAACTGCATGAAATTGTTTAGAATCATAAAATTCTAATCTGATGATGTGTGTAGTTTTAGTCAGAATTAGGTTAAACAATGTATTTGTATAGTGGAAAAACACAGACTGTCTGAGCAAGGCGTAGCTTAGGATTTGAACTTGTATGTGTGTGCCGAAGAAAATAACCTGAGAAGAGTTCAACTTTGTTTGGACCGACCTGGCTAGGCCTCTGAGGAATTTATGATAGCATAGGGAGTACTTCTCAAGGTTTCCCTAATCTCGGGGGAATGGAACTGTCGGCTGGGTAGTGATACACAGTGGTGAGAACTATGGAGAAGGATACAACTCATCTACTGTTCGTGTGTATGTATGTGCGTAGGATACCTACTGTTTATGTGTGAAGGTATGTGCGTAAGGAGCCAGTATAAAATGCATGTTTTTGTACAACGGACTAGGACGTCCTCGTGAATAAACATTTTGACTATTGTTAGCTGAGAAATCTGTCTGTTTCATTTAAACCAGAATCTTACAAACTCTGGGTTGCAGACTGAGTAGAATAATTTAAGTTTATGAACATTGATAACAAAATTCTCATAACAGTGAGTGTGTGAGGTTTCACATGTGTGTTGTAGAGAATTTGTATTAGTGTCTGTAGGTGAAGATTGTACCTGGGGCCCTGGGCTTGCCCTTGTGTCGGTCCATGATGAGGCCGTTCCAGGGGGCACACAGCACCCCACAAAGCTGTGTCACAGCAAAAGCATTGGTGTATGTGCTCACTGCAGGGAAAAACAGAGCGGTATAAGTTTGTGCTTAGAAAGAGAGAAGAGTTACACTTTAAACAACTTTTGTTTGTAAGTCTACTTTATTAAACATCAGTAAGATATTTATAAATGGTTAAGACAGTAATATACTACATGGCCAAAAGTACATCTCATTTCAAAATCGTGGGCATTAATATAGAGTTGGTCCCCCCTTTGCTGCTATAACAACCTCCACTCTTTTGGGAAGGCTTCCCACTATGTTGGAGCGTTGCTGCAGGGAGTTGCTTCCATTCAGCCACAAGAGCATTAGTGAGGTTGGGCACTGATGTTGGGCGATTAGGCCTGGCTCGCAGTTGGTGATCCAATTCATCCCAAAGGTGTTCGATGGGGTTGAGGTCAGGGCTCTGTGCAGGCCAGTCAAGTTCTTCCACACCGATCTCGACAAACCATTTCTGTATTGACCTCACTTTGTGCACGGGGGCAATGTCATACTGAAGCAGGAAAGGGCCTTTCCCAAACTGTTGCCACGAAGTTGGAAGCACAGAATCATCTAGAATGTTATTGTATGCTGTAGCGTTAAGATTTCGCTTCACTAAATCTAAGGGGCCTAGCCCGAACAATGAAAAACAGCCCCGGATCATTATTCCTCCTTCACCAAACTTTACAGTTGGCACTATGCATGGGGGCAGGCAGCGTTCTCCTGGCATCTGCCAAACCCAGATTTGTCCATCGGACTGCCAGATGGTGAAGCGTGATTCATCACTCCAGAGAACGTGTTCCACTGCTCCAGAGTCCAATGACAGCAAGCTTTACACCACTCAAGCCGATGCTTGGCATGCAGCTGGTTGGAAATGGAAACTAATTTCATGGAGTCTCATTTCTTGAAGCACGAGATGAACCGTTCTTGCGCTGACGTTGCTTCAAGAGGCAGCTTGGAACTCGGTAGCGAGTGTTGCAACCGAGAACAGAGCATTTCTACGAGCTACACGCTTCAGCACTCGGCAGTCCCATTCTGTGCGTTTGTGTGGCCTACCACTTCACAGCTGAGCCGTTGTTACTCCTAGATGTTTCCACTACACAATAACAGCACTTACAGTTGACCGGTGCAGCTCTAGCAGGAATTTGAAGAACTGACTTGTTGGAAAGGTGGCATCATATGGCGGTGCCACGTTGAAAGTCACTGAGCTCTTCAGTGCGGTCCATTCTATGACCAATGCTCGTCTATGGATATTCCATGGCTGTGTGCTCGGTTTTATACACCTGTCAGCAACGGGTGTGGCTGAAATAGCCGGAGCCACTAATTTGAAGGGGTGTCCACATAGTTTTGGCATATGTATAATGTCTGATGCATAAGTATAATGTCTGACAATAGGCATTTGTAAGTGGGTGTGTATGTGTGTGTGTACCCAGAGAGGGTTCTCCCTGGGTCAGTCTCTGCAGCATGGGGTTGAGGGTGCCGATGAACAGGTAGTGTCTCAGCTGCATGACAGATAGCCACACCAGGTGCCAGAGGAAGAACTTGGACAGGAAACACTCCCAGAAAGTAGCCACTGAGAGGGGTTGGGGAGGAGAGGAAGAGGTCAAATCAGTCACAAATACACACAGATTACATAATTGCAGTTAACAAGGTCTGTATGGTCAACCAATCATGAATATATGGGACAAGGGAATGAGAAGGGCTGATATCAACTTAACCTAAATCTACACACCTTTCTCTGCGCTCTCCTTGTTAAAAGGCGTTTCCTCCGTGACATCTTCACTCTGCACACTGGCAATTGCTGCTGTCTGCTCCGGGCTAAAAGTCTTGGTCTGGCCACAGTTTATTCTGTCACAGGAAGTAATAGCAACACTGGTTAGAGTCACACAGAGAACAGACAGACTGGACCCACAGGGGGTGTGCTGGGGTCTCTAGTTTGTTAGAGCTTCTGCTAAGAGCAACAAACACTCAGCAGACATGTATTCCCTTCTTTCCCTGGGTCAATTTTTGGTTAGAGGTGTAGCCCTCAGGGAGGGGTAGGGGATGTGTTCTTTCACCTAGGTGTAGCCCTCGGGGAGGGGTAGGGGATGTGTTCATTCACCTAGGTGTGTCCCTCAGGGAGTGGGTAGGGGATGTGTTCTTACCCCTAGGTGTGTCCCTCATTGAGTGGGTAGGGGATGTGTTCTTACCCCTAGGTGTAGCCCTCAGGGAGGGGGTAGGGGATGTGTTCTTACCCCTAGGTGTAGTCCTCAAGGAGGGGGTAGGGGATGTGTTCTTACTCCTAGGTATGTCCCTCAGGGAGTGGGTAGGGGATGTGTTCTTACCCGTAGGTGTATCCCTCGGGAGGGGGTAGGGGATGTGTTCTTACCCATAGGTGTATCCCTCAGGGAGAGGTAGGGGATGTGTTCTTACCCATAAGTGTATCCCTCAGGGAGGGGGTAGGGGATGTGTTCTTACCCATAGGTGTATCCCTCAGGGAGAGGTAGGGGATGTGTTCTTACCCATAAGTGTAGCCCTCAGGGAGGGGGTAGGGGATGTGTTCTTACCCGTAGGTGTATCCCTCAGGGAGGGGTTATTGTATGTGTTCTTACCCATAGGTGTATCCCTCAGGGAGGGGGTAGGGGATTTGTTCTTACCCATAGGTGTATCCCTCAGGGAGTGGGTAGGGGATGTGTGTTTACCCATAGGTGTATCCCTCAGTGAGGGGGTAGGGGATGTGTTCTTACCCATAAGTATAGCCCTCAGGGAGGGGGTAGGAGATGTGTTCTTACCCATAAGTATAGCCCTCAGGGAGGGGGTAGGGGATGTGTTCTTACCCATAGGTGTAGCCCTCAGGGAGGGGGTAGGGGATGTGTTCTTACCCATAGGTGTATCCCTCAGGGAGGGGGTAGGGGATGTGTTCTTACCCATAGGTGTAGCCCTCAGGGAGGGGGTAGGGGATGTGTTCTTACCCGTAGGTGTAGCCCTCAGGGAGGGGGTAGGGGATGTGTTCTTACCCATAGGTGTATCCCTCAGGGAGTGGGTAGGGGATGTGTTCTTACCCATAGGTGTATCCCTCAGTGAGGGGGTAGGGGATGTGTTCTTACCCGTAGGTGTAGCCCTCAGGGAGGGGGTAGGGGATGTGTTCTTACCCGTAGGTGTAGCCCTCAGGGAGGGGGTACGGGATGTGTGTTCTGGGTAGCAGGAGGAAGGTCCTGACCAGGTGGATGATGCCACACGCAGCCAGGAAGAGGAAAGAGGCACGCAGAGAGATCCCAGCCTCAAATAGCAGCTAGAGAGGCAGGAGGGATGTCATCATTATCACCATCATCATCACCATCATCTTCATCATCATCACCATCATCATCATCACCACCACCATCATCATAATCATTACCTCATTGACAGCTATCAATTTATAATCTCTGTGTGTGTGTGTTTTACCTTGATGATGAGAAAGAGTGCGGAGGAGGAGTCGAAGGCGCCATTGTAGAGGGTGATGATGGTGGAGCGAGTGGAACCAAACAGGTTGCCTATCTACAGGAGTAATAGAGAGGTGAAGCATATTTCATGAGTACATACCACAGACGGACAAAACCCCAAGTCAAACAGAAGCAAAAGCATGGCCCAAGGCAAGGCTTTGCTATATCATGAGTGTGTTCCCAGTCATGGTCCTCTTTAATTACTGAGAGAACTCCTCTGCCCTGAGGACTGCTGGGTACATGACTGATGTTTATTCGGGAGGGAATGAATATGAGAGAACAGACCTGCATGTTGGTGACCAGAAACATGATGCCTCCCACAGAGATGCAGGACAGCGCCGGGAAGAGGAGAACGGACAGAGCTGAGAGAAGAAAAAAAAGAACAAACTTAGTTCTCTTGAAATCTTGCGAACTGCTGACAAAAGGGTAAAAAACGTTCCAACTGTTGATAAAAATGCATCAAGCGCTTTGGGGTTTGGGTAAGCTGTGCCATAAAGCATGTTTTTGAAAAGTCAATGATTTTACCTGAACTTGAGAAGGCCACAAACAAGGCACCAGAGGTGTACATTGATCTGGAGAAGACACACACATACACACTTGCTGACAATCAGAAACACAATGTCACAATGAGACCAGTAATGTTAAAAAAGACTCGTATTCTTGCCCTCTGGTTGTTCCTCCCACTATCCTAGCCCTGTTTTAAGAGCCTTAGCCCACAACAGCTGTGTTTTCCTGGTCCTTGCGACGAGGTCTAGATCACACCTCAACCTCTTTTATTTTTATTATTTCACCTTTATTTAACCAGGTTGGCCAGTTGAGAACAAGTTCTCATTTACAACTGTGACCTGGCCAAGAGAAAGCGAAGCAGTGCGACAAAAACAAAAACAACACAGAGTTACACATAAACCTCCCTCTCTAGTCTCTATCCTCTCTCTATTTGCATTCCTTCTCTTTTCAATTCCCCTCCACCTAGAGTGAAAACATGTGGATTTGCTTCTGATTGGCTTAGGAGGCGATGTATGGGGAGTTTGTTGATGCAGATTTGGAATCTTGGGCTATGGAAGGTTTTTTCAGTAACTGGGTCTGTGCCACATTAACCCTAGTTGGCCCAGCCTAACCCCATCAACCCCAGGCTCAACCACACCCCGAACACTCACAGTCAACAACATAACCCCCAGCCCTTAACCATATCTGTAAATGTCTCCCACCCTGTCCAACTTCATTCCTCTTTCTCATTCCCTCTCTGCTTGGCATGTCCACTCCCCCTCCATTCCTTACCTCTGGCAGTGCTCGCCCTCTGGAGCTGTCTTGCACCGTCTCTTGAATAACTAGGCACTGAGTCCAATCTACTCCAACAGGCAACTAGAAGCCCAGACAACTCAACTCACACCTTCCCCAGCACTTTCCATTGGCCTATCATTGGCGCGCCTCTCTCTCTCTCTCTCTCTCTCTCTCTCTCTCTCTCTCTCTCTCTCTCTCTCTCTCTCTCTCTCTCTCTCTCTCTCTCTCTCTCTCTCTCTCTCTCTCTCTCTCTCTCTCTCTCTCTCTCTCTCTCTCTCTCTCTCTCTCTCTCTCTCTCTCTCTCTCTCTCTCTCTCTCTCTCTCTCTCTCTCTCTCTCTCTCTCTCTCTCTCTCTCTCTCTCTCTCTCTCTCTCTCTCTCTCTCTCTCTCACTCTCTCTCACTCTCACTCTCACTCTCACTCTCACTCTCTCTCTCTCTCTCACTCTCTCACTCTCTCACAAACACACACAATTCCCCTCTCCCTTGCTTCTCCCAGAGCTTTCTCCACATCTGTTATTGTGAACAGACATGGGAAGCCCTCCAAAAGGAAATAACAGGATGTGACAGCCAGAAAAATAGTGACTTAGCACTAGAGGGTACACATCCTCATGCTTTCCACCATCACTTAAATACCACAAACAGAGAGACAGATGGGCAGGGACAGAGTGAAACTGTTGGAGAGAGTGGTAAAGAGAGAGACTGAAAGAGGTTCTCTGTTATGGCTGAGGCGATGGCAGACTGTGTTTAGTTTAGTATTATAAACTGAGTAGTTTGGGTCCTGGATGCTGATTGGCTGAAATATCAGACAATCAGTTTATAATAGCAATAAGGCACCTGGGTGGTTTGTATGATCAATATACCACGGCTAATGGCTGTATCCAGGCACTGCCCGTTGCGTCGTGCGTAAGAACAACCCTTAGCCGTGATATATTGGTTATAAAACACACCCCCTAAGGGCCTTATTGCCAGCTGTCTGGCTGCTTCATAGCACTGTGCTTTTTGAAGGTCTCTCAGTCTAACAGCCATAAAATGAGCCGTTAGTGCAGCATCGACCAGAGACAACGAAATCTCAACTCCCATGAGATTAGGCATGCATTAAAGCCTCATTAACTCTGAACAGATTCTTAAACGTTTAACAAGACTCTATAATATACTGTCTTCACGTAAGGCCAAACCATTGCGGGTAACTCAAGACTAAACGCAAATCAATGGTTGATGTCAACGGGAGATTTGCGGGAAAGATCAAGATACAGTCACAAGATAAGATAAGACAAGGCTCATATAGTTGTGCTCAGTATCTTGTTTTAGTGACACTACTGCATTAGGTTGTTTACATTATGGATATGGTTGAATATAGGTTATCAACCCTGTGCCGCTTAATGATGCGTTATAACATGCTTACAAAAAATACTCACATTCCCAGCAGCCTGGCCACCATGGTGCCAAAACGGTCAAACAGGAAGCCGTTGGGCAGCAGCAAGAAGTTGTTCATGAAGGAAGCGATGGTGAAGACGAGGGAGAACTGTTCATCCTGAGCACTGCAGTCTGACACACACACACACACACACACACACACACACACACACACAGGCAGAGTGCTGTCAGTATGGGCAGGTGTGTGTGCATGAGTGTGCCCAGGCCTCTGAATGCCCTTAAACATATTTATTTGTATTGTAAGATATACTGTGAATCCAAACAAATGATACATTATGTGAGAATGTGTTTGAAACGGGATGGTGAGGTGTCTCAGTCACTGACCTAGGAATTGTGTTCCATTGACCCCGGTAGTGTTGACACACAGGTAGCTGAAGTAGCCTTCCGTCTTCAGGACGAACACCAGGGAGGCCCAGCCAAAAACGGCCCCCGCAAAACACAGGCACTCCAGCAGTCCTGTGACCAGGGTCAGCCACCGCCGCACCACCGCCTCACCCTCACAACCCAGCATGGTCTTGTCCCGCACTTTCACTCTTTTTAGGTTCCCTGGTGGAGTCACTTCACCTAAGAGAGAAAACAAGAAAAAGAGAAAATCAGAAAACAAAACCCAACAAAGATTTTTAAAAGCCCATCTCTTCTCTGAAAGTGATTTCAAATCTCAATGACTCTCTTGAATGCCCTCTTGAATAGCATATACCCTAAAATAAGGCTTTTCTGTGTCGTTTTGATCGACTGGCCATTGCATTTTGCAGCAGTCGCATTGAAGGCAAACATACATATCTAACATTCCAAACATATTGCCAAAGAAACTAGATGTAATAATTAAGAGACAACTGCCCTGTCGCAACATTCAGTTTTGTGGACAAATGAACCACTTACTCACAGTTCAGAAGAAGCTCTCCAGCTACTCTTAGAAAACTACTCCCCTTTCTTCCCTCAACTCTCTTTTATAGTTTATATAGCCTTCCTTCCACCCAGTCTCCCCTCCCCGTTCATTTGACCCCTCCTCTCCCCTAAATCCCTCTCTCTCTCACCAAATGAAGTCCTATTTTCAGTCCTATTTTTTGTCTGATGGCGAACACATGAATGTGAAGGAAAAGATACAACGAAAGAAAGCCAATACACACCATGAAAGCAAATTAAATGACATATGGGAGAGATACTTCCAATATTGCCCATCTGTAAAAAGGACTGTTCATTTGTCTGTACTCTTTTGCTTGTCTAAACTGTTGCTATTTACATTGCTAGTGAATGACCAGTGTCTTTCAATGCGTATCAAGGGCATTAGCACTTAGCCTTTAACATTCATGTGGTCCCTTTCTCACTCATTCACTCCCTACTAGTAAAGTGAAAAGGGCTGGAAGACTCAATGGGTGATGCAAGTAAACTATGAATAACGACCACAAGGTCTGATAATGTCATAATTCAGTTTTTACACCTCGGATCACAAGACCCTCTTTGCCAGAACACAGCGTAACTTCCTCAAATCCATGACCGCATACGTCAAAAGAGACAGAGAGAGAGAAAGAGAGAAATAGAGACAGAGAGAGATATAGAAATATAGACACAGCAACAGAGAGAGAGAGAGTGGATGATTACTTTACAACACACTCAGACACAGCTTGGTACTCTGCTGTGTTGAAGGCCAGGGTGAAATTCTTCTCTCTTTCAGATGCGTTCAGGGTTGAGAAGTCAAAGGCTTCTGGGAAGAAGCGATGGATGAGTGCACAGAACACCAGCCCATCACACCATGAAGATGAGAAGTTCTCTAGGGAAATGCCCTGGGAAAGAGGTGGCAGGCAGAGAGAAATTGTGACAGAGAGAGAGAGAATGAGAGCGGGAGAGAGAAATAGAGAGAGAGAGAAAGAGAGAGCGAGAGAGCGAAATAGAGACAGAGACAGAGAAATAGAGACAGAGAAAGAGAGAGTTGAGATAAAAACAAACACACAGGCTATCACACATAAAGAAACAGTTATCAAACATACAGTCGGAGAGATCCTACATTCCCATCCTATTCAGATCCATGACTGGTCATGTGTGATAGGATTTATCTTATGCATAGTAAACTCAGCAAAAAAACAAACGTCCTCTCACTGTCTCATTATTTTCAGCAAACTTAAGATGTGTAAATATTTGTATGAACATAACAAGATTCAACAACTGAGACATAAACTGAACAAGTTCCACAGACATGTGACTAACAGAAATGGAATAATGTGTCCCTGAACAAAAGGGGAGGTCAAAATCAAAAGTAACAGTCAGTATCTGGTGTGGCCACCAGCTGCATTAAGTACTGCAGTGCATCTCCTCCTCATGGACTGCACCAGATTTGCCAGTTCTTTATGTGAGCTGTTACCCCACTCTTCCACCAAGGCACCTGCAAGTTCCCGGACATTTCTGGGGGGGGAATGGCCCTAGCCCTCACCGGGAGAGATCCAGGCTCTTTGCTGGCCATGGCAGAACACTGACATTCCTGTCTTGCAGGAAATCACGCACAGAATGAGCAGTATGGCTGGTGGCATTGTTATGCTGGAGGGTCATGTCAGGATCAGCCTGCAGGAAGAGTACCACATGAGGGAGGAAGATGTCTTCCCTGTAACTTACAGCGTTGAGATTGCCTGCAATGACAACCAGCTCAGTCCGATGATGCTGTGACACACTGCCCCAGACCATGACGGACCCTCCACTTCCAAATCGATCCCGCTCCAGAGTACAGGCCTCGGTGTAACGCTCGTTACTTCGACGATAAACGCGAATCCGACCATCACCCCTGGTGAGACAAAACCGCGACTCGTTACTGAAGAGCACTTTTTTCCAGTCCTGTCTGGTCCAGGACGGTGGGTTTGTGCCCATAGGCGACGTTGCTGCCGGTGATGTCTGGTAAGGACCTGCCTTACAACAGGCCTACAAGCCCTCAGTCCAGCCTCTCTCAGCCTATTGCGGACAGTCTGAGCACTGATGGAGGGATTGTGCGTTCCTGGTGTAACTCGGGCAGTTGTTGTTGCCATCCTGTACCTGTCCTACAGGTGTGATGTTCGGATGTACCGATCCTGTGCAGGTGTTGTTACACGTGGTCTGCCACTGCGAGGATGGTCAGCTGTCCGTCCTGTCTCTCTGTAGCGCTGTCTTAGGCGTCTCACAGTACGGACATTGCAATTTATTGCCCTGGCCACATCTGCAGTCCTCATGCCTCCTTGCAGCAACTTTCACGCAGATGGGCAGGGCATCTTTCTTTTTGTGTTATTCAGAGTCAGTAGAAAGGCCTCTTTAGTGTCCTAAGTTTTCATAACTGTGACCTTAATTGCCTACCATCTGTAATCTGTTAGTGTCTTTACGACCGTTCCACAGATGCATGTTTATTAATTGTTTATGGTTCATTGAACCAGCATGGGAAACATTGTTTAAACCCTTTACCTTGAAGATCTGGGAAGTAATTTGGATTTTTACTAATTATCTTTGAAAGACAGAGTTCATATGCCAGATAGACTTATGTATTGGAACTCTTCCTCTCCTGCACTTTAGTCTGGGGTAACTAACGGTCAATGTGCCAGATGTAAATAGACTCTGAATTCAAGTTACTGGCCCCAAACTGCACTGATCAGCAGATTTTCCGGCAATATTTGTCACAACCATCTTTATAAAAACCAGCAACCACGAGACTCTCTTTCTCCATGACCATCACACTTCTCCTGCCACTGCCAGGAAGCACTGCCACTTCCTCTTTTAGGGGGCCAGGGAGAGAGAGGGCATCAAGGTATCAACCACATGTCTAAAGGGATCATCTTAGAGCAAGGGAATACCATAGAAATATAATGGATGCATGCAATGTTCATCAAATCAACATTGTAGATGGAGGAAGGTTCAAGGGCTATTGGGAAGAGAATATAACCCTTTATGTCCGTATCTATTTCTATGGATACCATCCCTCTACATCCTAGCACGTATCTACAGTTGAAGTCGGAAGTTTACATACACTTACGTTGGCGTTATTAAAACTTGTTTTTCAACCACTCCACAAATTTTTTGTTATCAAACTATAGTTTTGGCAAGTCGGTTAGGGCATCTACTTTGTGCATGACACAAGTAATTCTTCCAACAATTGTTTACAGACAAAAAGTATTACAATTCCAGTGGGTCAGAAGTTTACATACACTAAATTGATTGTGCATTTAAACAGGTTGGAAAATTCCAGAAAATGATGTCATGGCTTTAGAAGCTTCTGATAGGCTAATTGACACCGCTTGAGTCAATTGGAGGTGTACCTGTGGATGTATTTCAAGGCCTACCTTCAAACTCAGTGCCTCTTTGCTTGACATCATGGGAAAATCAAAAGAAATCAGCCAAGACCTCAGAAAAACAATTGTAGACCTCCGCAAGTCTGGTTCATCTTTGGGAGGATTTGACAAACAGCGGAAGGTACCACGTTCATCTGTACAAACAATAGTACGCAAGTATAAACACCATGGGACCACGCAGCCGTCATACCGCTCTCTCCTAGAAATGAACGTACTTTGGTGCGAAAAGTGCAAATCAATCCCAGAACAACAGCAAAGGACCTTGTGAAGATGCTGGAGGAAACAGGTACAAAAACGTATTTATCCACAGTAAAACGAGTCCTATATCGACATAACCTGAAAGGTCGCTCAGCAAGGAAGAAGCCACTGCTCCAAAACCGCCATAAAAAAGCCAGACTATGGTTTGCAACTGCACATGGGGACAAAGATCGTACATTTTGGAGAAATGTCCTCTGGTCTGATGAAACAAAAATAGAACTGTTTGGACATAATGACCATCATTATGTTTGGAGGAAAAAGGGGGAGGCTTGCAAGCCGAAGAACACCATCCCAACCATGAAGCACGAGGGTGGCAGCATCATGTTGTGGTGGTGCTTTGCTGCAGGAGGGACTGGTGCACTTCCAAATGGTCTTCCAAATGGACAATGACCCCAAGCATACTTCCAAAGTTGTGGCAAAATGGCTTAAGAACAACAAAGTCAAGGTATTGGAGTGGCAATCACAAAGCCTGACCTCAATCCTATAGAAAATTTGTGGGCAGAACTGAAAAAGCGTGTGCGAACAAGGAGGCCTACAAACCTGACTCAGTTACGCCAGCTCTGTCAGGAGGAATGAGCCAAAATGCCCCCAACTTATTGTGGGAAGCTTGTGGAAGGCTACCTGAAACGTTTGACCCAAGTTAAAGGCAAGTTAAAGGCAATGCTACCAAATACTAATTGAGTGTATGTAAACTTCTGACCCACTGGGAATATGATAAAATAAATAAAAGCTGAAATAAATCATTATCTCAACCATTATTCTTACATTTTACCTTCTTAAAAAAAAGTTGTGATCCTAACGGACCTAAGACAGGGCATTTTTACTTGGATTAACTGTCAGGAATTGTGAAAAACTGAGTTTAAATGTATTTGGCTAAGGTGTATGTAAACTTCCGACTTCAACTGTATTATAACACCTTGATTGTCACCACAACACACCAGTACAACTCACAACCCTGCAAACAACAGCTGTCACTCAAACAGCCATTATAATAGAATTAACAGTAGTGACAGCAGTTTTAGAACTGATTACTGTCAACAAGCTAACAACCAAAACAATATCGATGTAACCGAGTAATAATACACAGCTTATTTTATACAGACGAGACTGAGCAAAAGCTATCATTGGAGTGACTGCCATGAAACAGAGAATAGAAGCAGATTCTGAATCTTTGGCTGCAGCTAGTTCAGACTGAATAGAATAAGAGTCATCATGACATTGACATGTGAGGAAGCATGAACAGAGATCATTAGCTATTTTACACTGAGTGTCCAAAACATTAAGAACACCTTCCTAATATTGAGTTGCCCTTAGAACAGCCTCAATTCATCCGGGCATGGACCAGGTGTCCAAAGCGTTCCACAAGGATGCTGGCCCATGTTGACTCCAATGCCTCCCACAGTTGTGTCAAGTTGGCTGGATGTGCTTCAGGTGATGGACCATTCTTGATACACACGGGAAAAAACTGCAGCATTGCAGTTCTTAACACAAACCAGTGCACCTGGCATCTACTACCATACTCTGTTCAAAGGCACTTAAATATTTTGTCCTTCTTGCCTATTCACCCTCTGAATGGCACACATACACAATTCATGTCTCAACTGTTTCAAGGCTCAAAAAATATTATTTAATCTGTCTCCTAGCTGAGTGCCTCCTGTGATGGAGGGGCAGTCAGCAGAAAATACAGAGCATAGCGTTGGTAATCTTCTCTAGTTGCACCGTGATTGGCTCAGTGTTCTGTCACTCATGGGGACAATACATCACCACATAATCTACAGGGAGAGCTAGGCCGCTGCCATAGACTTGCATTAGAAGTGCCCATCCAAGAAGGCTCAAGATCATTGGCCACATATAAAATGATGTCAAATCACGTTATATCTACTGTAGTTTGATTGGACTGGTCATGTCAACATCGTACTTTCAAAATATTAGCTAGCAAGCTAGACAAGCAGTCATCGTCATAATTCACGTCGACAATCTACTGGCAAATCCTTTTCAATCCTTGTCATATGAAGAGAAATTATAGATCAAATGTATCGGTGCTCATCGGCCATTGGACTTAAACATTACACAAGAAGTTGGAAATCATAAATTCATCAATTAGTGGTTTGGAAGGAATCAGTGGCTAACTGCAAAAGTTGCAAAGCAATCACTATTTTGCTTCCCCTGCCTTCTATTTAGTGGAGAGGGTGTGTGGCCCAAGTCTCAGTTTAAGGGTCTCTTTTCCAAGCTTATAATGATAAACATACACACGCAACACCATGGGCAAGGAAAAGGTTGACTACATTGGCCATGCTGTCAATCCAGCATGACTTCATACTTTTTCAAAACAACTAGAAACTCAAGACCGGGAAATTTCAGACTTCAGTGAGTTCAAGACAACTGGGAACTTGGAAAGAAATGAGCTCCGACTGGGAAAATACGTTTTGAACGGTCATCCAACACGGAATTCCAAGTCAGGAACTCGGGCCTCTTTCTAGAGCTCCGACCTGAAGATCACTGACGTCACGATTTAACCTTGTTTTTTTCCTGAGTTCCCAGTTGTCTTGAAAGCACCATAAATCCAGAGAATGCCAGACTTTGATGCTCGCTCATTAATGTCATAATCGAAGTTACCGATTGCCTCTTATCCACTCATCGTTCCCTTACGCCATAGTTTGTACATCTCAATTGTCAGTAGAAACTACATTTGTTTAAGCAGGTCAGCCATATCAGCTACAGTGCATTCCAGAAAGTATTCAGACCCCTTTACTTTTTCCACACTTTGTTACATTACAGCCTTATTCTAAAATTGATTAAATAAAACAATCTACGCACAATACCCCATAATGACAATGTGAAAACACTTTTTTAGAAATTCTTGCCAATGTATTCAAAAGAAAAAACAGAAATGCCTTATTTACATAATATTCAGACCGTTTGCTATAAGACTTGAGCTCAGGTGCATCCTGTTTCCATTGATCATCCTTGAGATGTTTCTAAAACTTGATTGGAGTCCACCTGTGTTAAATTAAATTGATTGGACATGATTTGGAAAGGCACACACCTGTTGTATGTGCATCATTCTTAAATGGAAGAAGTTTGGAACCACCAAGACACTTCCTAGAGCTGGCTGTCCCGGCCAAACTGAGCAATCAGGGGAGAAGGAATCTGACAGAGCTCCAGAGTTCCTCTGTGGAGATGGGAGAACCTTCCAGAAGGACAACCATCTCTGCAGCACTCCACCAATCAGGCCTTTATGGTAGAGTGGCCAGATGGAAGACACTCCTCAGTAAAAGGCACATGACAGCCCGCTTTGAGTTTGCCAAAAGGCACCTGAAGGACTCAGACTCTGGTCTGACGAAACCAAGACTGAACTCTCTGGCCTGAATGCCATGCGTCACGTCTGGAGGAAGCCTGACACCATCCCTACGGTGAAGCATGGTGGTGGCAGCATCATGCTGCTTGGATGTTTTTGAAGCGATATGGTCTGGGAGACTAGTCAGGATTGAGGGAAAGATGAACAGAGCAAAGTACAGAGAGATCCTTGATGAAAACCTGTTCCAGAGCGCTCAGTACCGACTGGGGCGAAGGTTCACCTTCCAACAGGACAATGACCCTAAGCACACAGCCAGACAACGCAGAATTGGCTTCGGGATAAGTCTCTGAATGTCCTTGAGTGGCCAAACTTGAACCTGATCAAACATCTCTGGAGGGACCTGAAAATGGCTTTGCAGTGAAGCTCCCCATCCAACCTGACAGAGCTTGAGAGGATCTGGAGAGAAGAATGAGAGAAACTCCATATATACAGGTGCACCAGCCTTTTAGCTTCATACACAAGAAGACTCAAGGCTTTAAACGCTGCCAATGGTGCTTCAACAAAGTAGTGAGTACAGGGTCTGAATACTTACGTAAATGTCATATTTCAGTCTTTTTTTTAAATATAAATTTGCAAACATTTAAAAAAACTCTGTGTTTGCTTTGTCATAATGGGGTAATGTGTGCAGATTGACAAGGGGAAAAATGATTTAATGCATTTTAGAATAAGGCTGTGACGTAACAAAATATGGAAAACGTTAGGGGCTCTGAACACTTCCCGAATGCACTGTATGTTTTTTTAAAAAGGCAGTTAACGAGGCTGAATGAACTGTTTCGCTGCCAGACAAGGTTCAGCTGATTGCCAAGTGTAGCGGTGTTAAGGATTGACTCCATAGTGCTGAAAAGAAATCTCTGCTGTTGGGACAGCTTTATGTAGACCCTAATAGTTTGTGGGCACCGTTTGTCACTGTTATAGTGCAATTAATTTGTTATTTAGTGTTGTGTTGTGTAGTGGCTTTGCTGGCATGCATACCACATCATCCAAATCCAGACAGCTGATGTTCTGATAGAGCTGCAAAATCTGTATCCTACAAATCAGCAGGGCTAGATAATCTGGACCCTCTCTTCCTAAAATTATCTGCCGCCATTGTTGAAACCCCTATCACTAGTCTGTTCAACCTTTCTTTTGTATCGTCTGAGATTCCTAAAGATTGGAAAGCAGCCACGGTCATTCCCCTCTTCAAAGGGGGAAACACGCTAGACCCAAACTGTTACAGACCTATATCCATCCTGCCCTGCCTTTCTAAAGTCTTTGTAAGCCAAGTGAACAAACAGATCACCGACCATTTCAAATCCCACCGTACCTTCTCCCCTATGCAATCCGGTTTCAGAGCTGGTCACGGGTGCACCTCAGCCACGCTCAAAGTCCTAAACGGTATCATAACCGCCATCGATAAAAGACAGTACTGTGCAGCCGTCTTCATCGACTTGGCCACGGCTTTCAACTCTGTCAATCACCGTATTCTTATCGGCAGACTCAAAGGCTTTAGGTTCTCAAATGACTGCCTCGCCTGGTTCACTAACTACTTCTCAGATAGAGTTCAGTGTGTCAAATCAGAGGGCCTGTTGTCCAGACCTCTGGCAGTCTCTATGGTGGTGCCACAGGGTTCAATTCTCGGGCCGACTCTTTTCTCTGTTTTAACTAATGATGTCGCTCTTGCTGCTGGTGATTCTTTGATCCACCTCTACGTAGACGACACCATTCTGTATACATCTGGCCCCTCTTTGGACACTGTGGTAACAAACCTCCAAACGAGCTTCAATGCCATACAACACTCCTTCCGTGGCCACCAACTGCTCTTAAATGCTAGTAAAATGAAATGCATGCTCTTCAACCGATCGCTGCCTGTACCCACCCGCCCGACTACCATCACTACTCTGGACGGTTCTGACTTAGAATATGTGGACAACTAGAAATACCTAGGTGTCTGGCTAGACTGTAAACTCTCCTTCCAGACTCATATTAAGCATCTCCAATCCAAAATTACATCTAGAATCGACTTCCTATTTCGTAAGAAAGCCTCCTTCACTCATGGTGCCAAACATACCCTCGTAAAACTGACTATCCTACCGATCCTTGACTTTGGTGATGTCATTTACAAAATAGCCTCCAACACTCTACTCAGCAAATTGGATGCCGTCTATCGCCATTTTGTCACCAAAAAATACACTACCCACCACTGCAACCTGTATGCTCTTGTTGGCTGGTCCTTGCTACATATTCACCAGGTTTCCTCCAGACGTGATGCTTCAGGCCAAAGAGTTCAATCTTGGTTTCGCCAGACCAGAGTCTGAGTCCTTCAGGTCATCTATTAGTCCCACCCGTAGCACAAGCCAACACCTCCTTTGGCTGGCTTTCTTTCAAGTCCTCTGCTGCCAATGACTGGAACGAATTGCAAAAATCACTGGAGTTGGAGACTTATATCTCCCTCACTAACTGTAAGCATCAGCTGTCAGAGCAGCTTACCGATCGCTGCAGCTGTACACAGCCCATCTGGAAATAGCCCATCCAACTACATACCTCATCCCCATATTTGTTTTAGTTTTTCTGCTCTTTTGCACACCAGTATTTCTACCAGTATTTCTGCACATCCTCATCTGCACAGTGTTAATTTGCTAAATTGTAATTACTTCACGACTATGGCCTATTTATTGCCTCACCTCCTTACTTCATTTGCACACACTGTATACAGATTTTTCTATTGTGTTATTGACTGCATGTTTATTTATCCCATGTGTACCTCTGTTGTTGTTTTTGCCACACTGCTTTGCATTATCTTTGCCAGGTCGAAGTTGTAAATGAGAACAACTTGTTCTCAACTGGCCTACCTGGTTAAATAAAGGTGAAATAAAAAAAGACATGTTTTTTGTGTTTGTCCCACCATGATTTACATGCTAACATTGCCACTGAATAAGACTAGATAATAATACTGACTAGAGAGTGGAAGCATACCTCAATAAAACTTTTAGAGCTTTTTATGTCTCTATTTTGGATTGGTCAGGGTTTGATTTGGGTGGGCATTCTATGTTCTTATACATGTTTTTGTATTTCTTTGTTTTGGCCGGGTATGGTTCTCAATCAGGGACAGCTGTCTATCATTGTTTCTGATTGGAAACCATACTTAGGTAGCGTTATTTTCTGTTTAGTGTTTTGCACCTTACAGGACTGTTTCGGTTTCGGTTATTCTCTTTGTTATTTTTGTTTAGTGTTCAGTGTAAATAAAAAGTAATGAATACTTACCACGCTGCTCTTTGGTGCGATTCCTCTTCAGACGCCGAAAACCGTTACAACTTTAATAACTTTAATTATGAAGTTCATATGAATGCAACAGGATTTACGTGTTGCTTGCTCATCCCCCTTTGCTTTGGCAAGCTTCTTTTTTAAGCCCATGACGTAACGTTAGCTAGCTAGTTAGATAACTATGGATATTTAGCTTGCTAGCTTGTGGACTTTTAGCGGGTTAATGTCTTTTCGCTATCTAGCTAACGCTTGCTAAGTTAAAGCTGCTATATGTAACTTTTTGGGTGACCCGACCAAATTCACATAAAAATGTGTGTTATGGATCTGTCATTCTCATTTAAAGCAAGTCTAAGAGCGGTGGATAATTTCTATGTGCACAAATCAGGTCCAGAGTCTGTGATGATCCCACAACGGTGACAGAGATAATACACTGTAAAATTAAGTAACTGCTTCCACAGGCTTATTTTGTTTACTCAACTTTTCGGACAAAGTGTTACCTGAATTTAACAATTTTAGTTTGGCCAACTTACCTCCAACATGGGAAAATGGAGGCAAAAATTCAGTCAATTTGAAATTATTTGTTTGCTCAATTTGTCTCATATATTCATTCAACTACAAATTATGATTTTGACAATTTACTGCCAAAAAAGGCTGTGGAACTAGTTACATGCGTGTACACACACACACACACACACACACACAGTGCTTTTCACCTACAATGTTTTGAAAGTACATATTTGATACACGTTGACATACATGATTACATTGTGAATGTTTATTTATACAGTAATTAGTATTCAACATGTCCTCACCTGGGATTTAAACTCACAACCTCTTGGTTCACAGCATTCCAATCTTGATGAGATCTGTATTTAAAACATTTACACAGTGGTGAAAAGTAACAAAGTAGAAATATTTAAAAGTATTACTTAAGTAAATCATTTTTGGGGGTATCTGTAGCCGACTTTCATTTATATATTTTTGTCAATTTTTACTTTTATAAGAAAATATGTACTTTGTACTCCCATACATTTTCCCTGACACCCAAAAGTACTAGTTACATTTCGAAGGCTCAGGCAGGACAGCAATATGGTACAATTCACAGACCTATCAATATAATGCGTTGTCATCCTTACTGCCTCTGATCTGGCAGACTCACTAAACACAAATGCTGCGTTTATAAATAACGCCTGAGTGTTGGAGTGTGCCCCTGGCTGTCTGTAAATTAAAAAAACAAGAAAATTGTGCCATCTGGCACACTTACTTTTACTTCCTACTTTTACTCAAGTATGACAATTGAGAACCTTTTCCTCCACTGTACTTAAGTACATTTAAAACCAGATACTTTTAGACTTTTACTCAAGTAGTATTTTACTGGGTGACTTTTACTTGAGTCATTTTCTATTAAGGTATCTTTACTTTTTCCAACACTGCGTTTACATTTGACACTTTAGTCATTTAGCAGGTACTCTTATCCAGAGCAACTTACAGTTAGTGCCTAGTGGTTAGAGCATTGGGCCAGTTACCGAAAGGTTGCTGGATCGAATCCCTGAGCTGACAAGGTAAAAATCTGTCTTTCTGCCCCTGAACAAGGCAGTTAACCCATTGTTCCCTGGTAGGTTGTCATTGTAAATAAGAATTTGTTCTTAACTGACTTGCCTAGTTAAATGAAAGTTAAATAAATAAAAACATCTGATGATAGCTAGGTGAGACAACCACATATTAAATATACAGGAAACGAACATTCCATTTAGGCCAAACAATGAATATATATAATTTTGTACACACACATGAAGGTACCTATATATATATATTTTTCACCTTTATTTAACCAGGTAGGCATGATGAGAACAAGTTCTCATTTACAACTGCGACCTATAAGCAATCATTTCTGATGAAAAACAAAAAAATCATCAGGAAGTGGATCTTCCAGCAAAACAATAACCCCAATCGCTAATCAAAATCCACAAAGAAATGGTTAACCATAAAATCAACATTTTGCAATGGCCATCTTAGTCTCCGGACTGGAACCCCATTGAAAACCTGTGGATGGAATTGAAAAGGCCAGTCCATGAGCGCAGATGAAGAATATCAAAGATCTGGAAAGATTCTGCATGGGGGAATGGTCTAAGATCCCTCCCAATGTGTTCTCCAATCTCATAATTTGTTGGGGTGTGTTGTTACCCTCGCAAGAATAGAGTGCTGAAGTAATACTTTTGACGCTTATCTTTTTTAGATTTTTCTCTGAGCAATTGTATTAGTATAAAATAATATAACTTTCTATTTGATTATGGACCCCACTGTATATCGGTACGAATCTGGTTGGACATTACAGGACATTAGCATTCTGCTGCGAGAGAGAGAGAGAGAGAGAGAGAGAGAGACAGAGAGAGACGGAGAGAGAGAGCGAGAGAGAGAGAGAAAGAGAGAGAGAGAGAGAGAGAGAGAATATTCACATCTTACTGATTCACTGGTCGCTGCAGTTTATCAACACTGTATTGAGAGCCAGAAAAACAGAAAGAGAGAGAGGTGTTAAGACAAACAGGACAGACAGAAGTGGACACTGACTTAATAGAGAGAGAGAGAAAGCAGGACACAGTGACCACAGCGAACTCAGAGGGCTATAGGTACCACACAAGGTAAGGGCTGCACCTCTCCTACCACTCAACTCACACGCTTTTATCAACATCAAAGATTCACTGCATGTGTACGTGGAAGTGCTGGTCTCTGTATGTCTTGGTCTCCATGTATGTGTGTTGAACTGTGAACTGTATTGATTGTTACTATTTCTGTTAACTCATATCTGAATGACTGCATTTACTTTGAGATTAAATAGGCCATTAGGGTCCTTGGGATCAGGGTAAGAATTCAATTTAATTTGAGTAGAGTCCCAACTATGCAAATCTGTTTGCTAGGGCTTTACTTGAGAATATAATATGAGTGTGTCTGTGTGTGTGAGTGTGTTTGTGTGTGTGTGTCTGTCTGTCTGTGTATGTGTGTATTTGCACACACGTATACATGTGTGTACTTATGCATGTTTGTGTGTGTATGTGTCTGTGTACCCATGGTTTCCAGAGCAGATGCAGCTGTCCTGGCTGTTGGACTGTGCCGATGTCACTAGCTCTATTTCTGGAACCTGTGTTGTTCTGCAGGTCAGATAAAGTGACTTGGAATCCTAGCGAAGGAAGGAGGGGGGCAGGGGGCACTCACTAACCACACACATGAGAGCACTGACAGAGAGATATAGACAGACAGAGACAGAGCGGTAAAAGAGAGAGAGAGAGAAAGAGAGCAAAAGAGAGGGAGAGAGAGAGCAAGAGAGATTTCTGCCTAGAACTTTGAGCTTTGAGGCTACACTGATTGATGGAATGGACGTTGAATGAACATAGATATTGAATGATCAGGAGCAATTCAATAAAGGAAAGGAAGAGTCTGATTTGACTTGATGTTTCAGAAGAAGTTGGACAAACAGACAAAGGAAGTCCATCAAACCATGGACGATGTATCACTCCACCAGGAGGATTCTGGGAACGATGCAACAGCCAACCAGATAGAGGACAACAACAACAATCAGGTGTGTGTGTTGATGAAGGAAACACACCCAAAAACAGATACAGACAACCCCAAGACAATATGCATACAGAGACAAACCTCAACCACCTAAAGACAAACAAATACACACTTTTTTCAAGAAAAAAAAACACATACAACATCAGCCATATAGCTTTACCATGAGGTGGCAGAGTTGTATTTGCGATGTGGTCCAATGTAGTATTTGGAGCGAAGATAGTGGGAGGGGTTGGTGGTGGTCATGGCTGGGCAACACCTGTTCCTGTGCCAAATTCTGGCACAGGAATGTTGCTGCCTTTCTCTCTCTCAACACACACACACACACTCTCTCTCACACACACACACTCTCACACACACACACTCTCACACACACACACACACACACACACACACTCACACACGTGTCCATCCTATTTTCACTGATGAGTCACTACCCTGAAACATGACCAGGAGTGACACCTGGGACAGTCCCTCAAGTGCACTGACCTAACATAAATCCAACATACTGTATTATCTGCAACGTTATATATCTTAAAAGTAGGTTGAATATTTGCATTACATAAAAACAACATAAACATGTAATATGTTTCAGTTGTGACTTATTAAAGTCATGGAACATTATGATAGACCTGTGTAATATTACAGCCATAAACAACTCTGTACAACTCTGTACATGTGTTCTGAGTGTACCAGTATAGACTTTACGTCCGTCCCCTCGCCCCGACCTGGGCGCGAACCAGGGACGCTCTGCACACAGGCAACAGTCACCCTCGAAGCATCGTTACCCATCGCTCCAAAAGCCGCGGCCCTTGCAGAGCAAGGGGAACCACCACTTCAAGGTCTCAGAGCGAGTGACGTCACCGACTGAAACGCCACTAGCGCGCACCACCGCTAACTAGCTAGCCATTTCGCATCGGCTACATGAGCACCAAAGTAACTATGGGGATTCCCTAGAGTGAAACAGACTCATTTCCTAGTTTAGTACTTAACTATGTATAATGTCACTTTACATAGTCTCTCCCCTCAACAACTGATATAAAATCAGGTCTCTGACAACAATTCTGTCCTATAACCCTAACCAAAACTACCTCAAGTGCTCAGAATTGCCCATTGTAATCTTATCTGGTTTGTCTCTCAGACAGAGAGAGAAGCTCCAGTCCAGGAGTGTGACCCCCCGAAGAGAGAGCACCTGGCGGAGGACACAGTGGAAGGTCATAGGGTCAAGTCAGGGGCTAATAGGGTGAAAACTCCAGAACAGGCAACAGGGGCTAGCATTGAAAACATAGAGGAGTCTCAGACTGTAACCGACGCCAATGAGGTTAATGGTGAAGAGGCTTGTAAGGGTGAGGAAGGGCCGTGTCATGGTGCAGACACCGGAGAAACAGAAGACCCCAAATTGGTGAAAGGAGAGGGGGAAAGTGAGATGGAGGAGCACAAGAATGGAAAGGGGCAAGAGGTGGTCAAGAATGGAGAGATTGAGAAAAAGAAAGAGGAGCTGAAAGAGGACAAAGAGAAGGGGGGAGAAAATAATGCCAAGAAAGAGGGGAAGGGGGGGAAAATAGAAAAGAGAAAAGGAGATGAAGAGAAGAGGAAAGACAGAAAAATAAAGGCAGGGAAGGGAGAGGCAGGGAAGGGAGAGGCAGGGAAGGGAGTGGCAGGGAAGGGAGAGGCAGGGAAGGGAGAGGCAGGGAAGGGAGAGGCAGGGAAGGGAGAGGCAGGGAAGGGAGTGGCAGGGAAGGGAGTGGCAGGGAAGGGAGAGGCAGGGAAGGGAGAAGCAGGGAAGGGAGAGGCAGGGAAGGGAGAAGCAGGGAAGGGAGAGGCAGGGAAGGAAGAGGCAGGGAAGGGAGTGGCAGGGAAGGGAGAGGCAGGGAAGGGAGAGGCAGGGAAGGGAGTGGCAGGGAAGGGAGAGGCAGGGAAGGGAGAGGCAGGGAAGGGAGTGGCAGGGAAAGGAGTGGCAGGGAAGGGAGTGGCAGGGAAGGGAGAGGCAGGGAAGGGAGAAGCAGGGAAGGGAGAGGCAGGGAAGGGAGAGGCAGGGAAGGGAGTGGCAGGGAAGGGAGAGGCAGGGAAGGGAGAAGCAGGGAAGGGAGAGGCAGGGAAGGGAGAGGCAGGGAAGGGAGTGGCAGGGAAGGGAGTGGCAGGGAAGGGAGAGGCAGGGAAGGGAGTGGCAGGGAAGGGAGAGGCAGGGAAGGGAGAAGCAGGGAAGGGAGAGGCAGGGAAGGGAGAGGCAGGGAAGGGAGTGGCAGGGAAGGGAGAGGCAGGGAAGGGAGTGGCAGGGAAAGGAGATGGAGAGGCAGTGAAGGGAGAGGCAGGGAAGGAAGAGGCAGGGAAGGGAGTGGCAGGGAAGGGAGAGGCAGGGAAGGGAGTGGCAGGGAAGGGAGAGGCAGGGAAGGGAGAAGCAGGGAAGGGAGAGGCAGGGAAGGGAGAGGCAGGGAAGGGAGTGGCAGGGAAGGGAGAGGCAGGGAAGGGAGTGGCAGGGAAAGGAGATGGAGAGGCAGTGAAGGGAGAGGAAGGGAAGGGAGAGGGAGGGGAGGCACCAGAGAACAAGAGCAAACCAGTAAAAGAAAAGGAAGGGGCGGGAGGAGGAAAGGTTAAAGAGAAAAGCAAGGAGGTGGAGAAGCAAGGGAAGACCAAAAGAAAGAGTGTCTTGAATCCCACCGCCTCTACCCCATCCTCTGCAGCCCCCTCTGTGATCCGACCCCGGAACTCTGCCCGCTCTGCCCGGATGTCCAGAAAAAATGACATCATAGCAAAGTTCCAGCAAAATGCACCTGAGTAAGTTATGACATGTATAATGTGTTCCAATGTGTATAATTAAATATATAATCTGTATTAATATAACAACATTCTAATGGGGAGAGTTGTATTTGTCTTTTGACTTATTTTAAGGACACCGGTTGTCCGCAACTTCAAACTTCAGAGATCATCTATGGCTGTGGCAAGTGGGGCATCAATCAAACAGAAAGTGCTTTCATGGTGTGCCAACAAAACACGCAACTATGAGGTGAGGGGATGGTCATGGTCATGCACAAGAGACATAAGAAGTGACATCTGGGGAACCATAACCCTGCTTGCCACCCTCTCTTTCCCAGGGCGTTTCCATAGAGAACTTCTCATCTTCATGGTGTGATGGGCTGGCGTTCTGTGCACTCATCCATCGCTTCTTCCCAGATGCTTTTGACTTCTCAGCCCTGAAGGCATCTGAGAAAGAGAAGAACTTCACCCTGGCCTTCAACACAGCAGAGTACGAAGCTGTATGTGTGTGTTTGTGTCTGAGTGTGTGTGTTGTAAAGTAATCATCCTCTCTCTCTCTGTCTCTCTCTCTCTCTCTTTCTCTCTCTCTCTCTCTCTCTCTCTCTCTCTCTCTCTCAGGACCATGGCTGACTGCTACCCCCTGTTGGAGGTTGGTGATATGCTCCTGATGGGGAACAGACCAGATCCTATGTGTGTGTTCACCTATGTCCAGGCTCTTTGTCACCACCTCTCCAAAATAGAGAAGGAGAAGAAGGACAAGGAAGAAATGGAGAAGAAGGACACAGCAGAGGAAAAGAAGAGTGAAAAGATGACCGACGGAGAGGTAGAAACCACTACAGAGAAGAAAGAGGAGGAGAGTGTGGGAGGGGAGAACAAAGGAAAAGATGGGAAAGAGAAAGAAAGCGAGGAGAGCTCAGCGGTGGAGGGAGAGAAAGAGAGAGAGGAAAGAGAAGTTGTAGTGTTAGTTGAAGGGCAGGCTTAAGCTAACGCTAAAGGTACATTGAAAAGACCAAAGGAGAGAGATTCAGAGAGATTAAGAAAGACTTAAGCTACATCATGAAGTAGAGTCTTACAGTGTTCAACGCGATTGTGTGTGTAGCGTATATGAGCATCATTTCTTAAAGAGTGACACATTACCACTGTGTATTCAAAAGCTGGCTTTGTGAAGGTTTGGAATTATGCTCAGATTCCAACAATGTGTGTCAATTGTAACCTGTTGTGATATTTTAAACATGATTTAACATGCTGTGTTTTGGAACTTTGCGCAGAGGAACATTAAACGTCAGTGTGTATTATAATGTATTCTTTTGATTTATTCTTCAGAGAGACCACCCATGTATACTACCGTTCAAAAGTTTGGGGTCACTTAGAAATGTCCTTGTTTTTGAAAGGAAAGCACATTTTCTGTCCGTTAAAATAAC
The DNA here is from genome assembly GCF_013265735.2 of Oncorhynchus mykiss. NCBI lineage: Eukaryota > Metazoa > Chordata > Actinopteri > Salmoniformes > Salmonidae > Oncorhynchus > Oncorhynchus mykiss. The sequence continues at coordinate 13,231,430 of NC_048578.1, forward strand.
ATCAAATTGATCAGAAATACAGTGTGGACATTGTTAACGTTGTAAATGACTATTGTAGCTGGAAACGGCAGATTTTTATGGAATATCTACATAGGCGTACAGAGGCCCATTATCAGCAACCATCCCTCCTGTGTTCCAATGGCACGTTGTTTTAGCTAATCCAAGTTTATAATTTTAAAAAGCTAATTGATCATTAGAAAACCCTTTTGCAATTATGTTAGCACAGCTGAAAACTGTTGTTTTTATTAAATAAGCAATTAAACTGGCCTTCTTTAGACTAGTTGAGTATCTGGAGCATTAGCATTTGTGGGTTCGATTACAGGCTCAAAATGGCCAGTAACAAAGACCTTTCTTCTGAAACTTGTCAGTCTATTCTTGTTCGGAGAAATGAAGACCATTCCATGCGAGAAATTGCCAAGAAACTGAAGATCTGTTACAATGCTGTGTACTACTCCCTTCACAGAACAACGCAAACTGGCTCTAACCAGAATAGAAAGAGGAGTGGGAAGCCCTGGTGCACAACTGAGCAAGAGGACAAGTAGATTAGAGTGTGTAGTTTGAGAAACAGATGCCTCACAAGTCCTCAACTGGCAGCTTCATTAAATAGTACCCCCAAAACACCAGTGTCAATGTCAACAGTGAAGAGGCAACTCTGGGATGCTGGCCTTCTAGGCAGAGTTCCTCTGTCCAGTGTCTATGTTCTTTTGCCCATCTTAATCTTTTCTTTGAATTGGCTAGTTTGAGATATGGCTTTTTCTTTGCAACTCTTTGCAAGCTATGGATCTTTTCATTGAGATCACACTAAATAGCCAATAGGCACACTTGATATTGCGCGCCCAGCAGAGAATCAGAGATGAGGGGCGGCATCGGGCACACATCGATATATAGCCTAATAAGTAACTTACATAAAACACTAAGAAATATAGAAATTCAATCAATTATAAATTATGTGAATTTTATTGTGTAGTTTCTGTGTCTTTATGTTTTATGTACCGTATTTTTAAGCACATGACCAAATTCATTTCCCCCTGGTGGGATAATAAAGTTGATCTGAATCTGAATCTACTCCGCTGGACTAGATAACATTTTTTTTTTTAACTCTCCTTGACTGAAATTGAACAAGCATGACCTTCCCCCATTTTCCTCCAGGTAGCAATCCTGTACAGTTCGATCCTTCCCTAATATGATGACAACGATGTAGACTGTGTAGAGGTTAGCAGTTATGGTATGGCTTGGATATTTTTTTTAGAAAGGGTCACAGACAGTTGTTGTGTTGTGCACTGAAGTCCACAAGCAAAGTGAAAAGGTGAGAGGGGGAGAGCACGTAAATGCGAGAAGGATGCGAGAAGGAATCGATTCTGCTGCAAACATTTCTTAAACAGAAGCAAATGTAATGACATGTGGATGGACCTACCTCAATTTGTCCAATAGAAACTCTCATTCCTTTTTGAAACTGTGTGGACAAATGATTACACCCCAGATAAGCTAGGTGCAGGCAAGACTCTGCAAGGCTCCAATTTGTCTCTCGACCTGTAGGCTTTGTAGGCTAGGTTGTAGCAACCTCATGATGCATATAGAGTAACTTCGATTATCATGTAATTGCCTAAACCTATCGATGTTACATTGAGATGGGTGAATGGAATATGAATGACAGTCATCTAATATGCTAGGGTGGGAAAACGTTGGCTCAAGCTCCCGTTTGGTGTCTCCGTGGTGCCCGGGGTTGACCAACGGAAGCAGCACGAGGGGATCAAGGGGATTGAACCCATCGTTGATGATATCCTGATTGTAGGCTGCGGTGACACTGACTAAGAACCAGAACACGACCACGATGTGAAGCTCCTGGCACCCCAGTCATATTGGAGGTGAAGTATGCTCCCGCCAAGCACGCAAAACATTATACTGGCCAAACATGCAGGCAGAAATGAAAGACTTCGTCAGCAGCTGTACCACATGCGACGAGCATGCGCATGAACAGCAAAATGAAACCATGATGTTGCAAGAATTACCCACAAGGCCCTAGCAGATCGTCAGCATGGTTATTCAGTCACAGACAAAAGGACTATCTTCTCATCGTTGATCACTACTCTGACTTTTGGGAGATTGAACTGCTCCCTGACTTGTCTGCAGAGACAGTCATAAAGCGCTGCAAGGCACAGTTCGCAAGGCAAGGTCAGCCTGGCTAGGACATCACGGACAATGGCACACAACTCATTGCACAGTTCAAGCGTTTCGCCTCAGAATGGGAGTTTGACCACATGACCTCCTTTCCAAAGCTCCCATTGGCAAATGGCAAGGCAGAGTCAGCTGTCAAGGTTGTAAAAAAAACTGTTACGCAAGGCCTTGCTTAACGGACACGGCCCCTGGAAAGCCATCTTACAGTGGAGGAAAACATGGACAGCAGTGCAACGCCTTCTGTCTAGGAGCAGTCCGGTCGAGACGTCTTCGACCGGACTGCTTGAGACCTAACAGAGCTGGAGGTGGGTGAGACAATAAGGACGAAACCCACTGCCGGGCGACCACACTGGATTTTGGTGAAATCTACAGAAAGTCACACCATGTTCTTACCTGGTGGATGTCGGTGGCTCTCTCTATCGCTGCAACCGGATGGATCTGTAAGTAGCAGAGCAGATACCTAACCAGAACAACACGCCATACACTCACTCGGAAGAGCCGGATCACAGTCCAGGCCTAAGGGCAAGGGGCGCAAATACTGAAAATGAGACTTGAGCAGGAGTGAAGCCACTGTCTATAAGACTGAAGACCCACATCATACAGAGAGTCCTATTGTTTTTGAAATCATATTTTGGCACAGAAAATGTAAAAAAAATATGTAAAAACGTTCAGCACATCAGAATTTCTCGTACTGTTACACAAAATCAAGATAAACCTTTACCATCATAGTAGACACTGAACGTCTATAAGGGTCTTTCTATAAATAATTGAGCCAATGCTTGACATTGGGGTCAAAATTCCAAAATGCTTTGAAAGCAAAATAAAACATATTTTTATGCAGTTCCACATGTGTACTAGACTAGAGGAATGAAAGGGAATATATGCAAATTGGCCCATAACTCCGCCTATACAACAACATAGGCTTAGGAATATACATCCTTTAAGCAGGGTTCATAAAGACATTGGCAAGTCTAATTCAAAGACTTTCAGGGACTATGTCAAGCACTTCATTGTCATTTTGAAGGAACACAATATAATACCATTGTATAATTTCTATAATTGTACATATAAGGACCTACTATAGAACCACTCTCCACCCAAAAAGTGTAAAAGAAAAAGTGGGCCATTATCATTTTAAGAATAATGCATTTTTTTAGGCCATGATATAAAAATTATTATTACATTCTAAAATATGTGAGAATAATGTGATAATAATAAGCCAAGTGAAGCCAACATTAAATGGATACTTATGTAAATAAGGTATTTTACATTATTTTAAATACGTTTGCAAACATTTCTAAAAACCTGTTTTCGCTTTGTCATTATGGGGTAATGTGTGTAGATTTGCTGAGGATTATTTTTTATTTAACCCATTTTAGAATAAGGCTAGAACGTAACAAATTGTGGAAAAAGTCAAGTGGTCTGAATACGTTCCAAAGGCACTGTAGTATATGTTTGTGTGTCAGATATTCCCTACGCTACCATCCACGACTGTCGGTGAGCAGACAAGAGGTGAGGTCTTTGCCAGAGCCCATGGACATTATTAAATGCATCTAAGAAGCAGAAAATAAGCAGCAAATAATGTCAGTTTACATACATTATGTTTCACAATTGGGTTCTCAAATGTATCAAAGTAATGAAGTGGGTTACCTTCTGTTTTTGTACCAATGATGAGCCTGTGAAAGCTGTTGCCACTGACAGGTGAAGGTTGCTGGCCGCATACTCGCCAATATGTGGCTGACTAATCCATTCATAGGAATGCTCACAGTGAGGGCATGTCTGCACGAAGCTGATGACGGCCCCCTTCCTGGTCTTCTCTATGCTGCATGTTCGGCTGCAAACGGGACATCTCTTGAACAACTGCAGCAGGCAATCTTATGAAGTGGTGTTGACTGGGAGGGCCTGTGACGGGGTGATATAATAGACAGCCAAGTGGTAAATTGCATTTTCTTCTAAAGAAAGGACCAAGCTTTTTGCTAACGCACTTCACAACCAAAATACATCTACTAGCTGTATCTGGTTGGCTGAGGAATTAGCCTACTATTTTATCAAGCCGGGTATATTTTTATAAAACTTTTCACATTTCACAGAACACAATGTGCCTGTTGTTGTTGATGAAGCCATCTGTGTCATCAGGGCCTTAACTAGAGTCACTATCAGAGACCTCATGTTCTTTTTATAAGAATTGATCTTGACTCTGGCAACAATAGAGATGTCACAAGGGTACTTGTGTTGCATGGCACACTTTTATTCTGAGGTCTTGTCTGACAAGCTGTGAAAATATTGAACAGTGAATGAAATTATTTTTGGAGGTTGCTAAACCATTGCAATCACATTGCTGGACATGTTATGATACCCACCTTTGCTCCTTCTGGTAGGTCCCGGCATCCGTTCAACACCAGAGCATCAGTCTGGCACCTGACTGTGCAGTTTGTTTAACAGAAAAACAGGGTCAATGATTGTCATCATCCCTCAATTATAAACATACTGTAGCTCGAGAAATAACATAATCTCGTTTGTAAACTAATTCTATGCTTTACAGACTGACTGCCTCCAGATTTGATTAGATTCAGGATTACACTATGCAACTAACTGTGACGTGTTTTGATATGGCCCTGGGTTGGTTTGAGTTTGTTGCTGCTAGTTAGTACACTGTTTTAGTCAGACATGAGTTAGCATGTACCACCATACTGTTACTAGCAAAGTTGGTCAAAAATAGATATGGTTACTTCCTCAGATCTCTAGTAACACATTATACTCAATATTATGTTACTTTATCTCTAGTAGCCCATTATACATTTGTGTTACATCACAAATTCCTCCTCTACATCAGTGTTCTATTCATACAGGGGTTTGAAGATTCACTCTGGTGTTCTATTGAAAATAATATTCAGGAATAGTAATTTCTCCTTTCATATCTCCACATATCCAATGTATTTATATAGCCCTTCTTACATCAGCTGATATCTCAAAGTGATGTACAGAAACCCAGCCTAAAACCCCAAACAGCAAGCAATGCAGGTGTAGAAGTACGGTGGCTGTGCCGGGTGGAGATTATAACAGAACATGGCCAAGATGTTCAAATGTTCATAAATGACCAGCATGGTCAAATAATAATAATCACAGTAGTTGTCAAGGGTGCAACAGGTCAGCACCTCAGGAGTAAATGTCAGTTGGCTTTTCATAGCCGATAATTGAGAGTATCTCTACCGCTCCTGCTGTCTCTAGAGAGTTGAAAACAGCAGGTCTGGGACAGGTAGCACGTCCGGTGAACATGTCAGGGTTCCATACCGCAGGCAGATGGACTGGGGACAGCAAGGAGTCATCACGCCAGGTAGTCATGAGGCATGGTCCTAGGGCTCAGAATTAGAGAGAGCATACTTAAATTCACACAGGACACCGGATAAGACAGGAGAAATACTCCAGATATAACAGACTGACCGTAGCCCCCCGACACATAAACTACTGCAGCATAAATACTGGAGGCTGATTCAGAACAACTGAGCTTTGGAGGAATATGCAGATTTAAAGAGGAGTCTGTAATTTGCTTTCTAATGATCATGATCTTTTCCTCAAAGAAGTTCATGAATTTATCACTGCTGAAGTGAAAGCCATCCTCTCTTGGGGAATGCTGCTTTTTAGTTAGCTTTGCGACAATATCAAAAATAAACTTTGGATTGTTCTTATTTTCCTCAATTAAGTTGGAAAAATAGGATGATCGAGCAGCAGTGAAGGCTCTTCGATACTGCACGGTACAGTCTTTCCAAGCTAGTTGGAAGACTTCCAGTTTGGTGTGGCGCCATTTCCGTTCCAATTTTTTGGAAGCTGGCTTCAGAGCTCGGGTATTTTCTTTAGACCAGGGAGCTAGTTTCTTATGACAAATGTTTTTAGTTGTTAGGGGTGCGACTGCATCTAGGGTATTGCGCAAGGTTAAATTGAGTTCCTCAGTAAGGTGGTTATGTACCGTTCTGAGTGTAGTGGGTGAGAAGTCAGGCGCAGGAAGCAGAGAGTTCAGGGTAGTGCTACTTTAATGCACAAAACGGCGAACATAAGCCAACCCCACGAAAACACAGGGCGTGTAACAAAACAAACGCCCCAAACTAGGGGACTTAAACTGTCCAGCAAAACCCACAAAATGGGAAAACACGTAACCCACAGACGTGCACACAAGTTACACAAAACAGAAGGTCACAATAATTAATCCCGCACAAAGAACCAGGCGGGCCGGCTGACTAATAATGCCTCACTAATTATACCCAACTCAAAACAGGTGTACTCAATAAACACATAAGGAGGGGGAGGAAAGAATCAGTGGCAGCTAGTAGGCCGGCGACGACGACCGCCGAGCGCCACCCGAACGGGAAGGGGAGCCACCTTCGGTCGGAGTCGTGACAGGTTAACTGATTTTTGTCCTCTGGCGTCCTTGGGTAGGCAGAAGGAGTCAGGAAGGACATCAAGGAATCTTTGGGTTGTCTGAGAATTTATAGCATGACTTTTGATGATCCTTGGTTGGGGTCTGAGCAGATTATTTGTTGAGATTGCAAACGTAATAAAATGGTGGTCCGATAGTCCAGGATTATGAGGAAAAACATTAAGATCCACAACATTTATTCCATGGGACAAAACTAGGTCCTGAGTATGACTGTGGCAGTGAGTAGGTCCGGAGACACGTTGGACAAAACCCACTGAGTCGATGATGGCTCCGAAAGCCTTTTGGAGTGGGTCTGTGGACTTTTCCATATGAATATTAAAGTCACCAAAAATGTGAATATTATCTGCCATGACTACAAGGTCCGATAGGAATTCAGGGAACTCAGTGAGGAACGCTGTATGTGGCCCAGGAGGCCTATAAACAGTAGCTATAAAAAGTGATTGAGTAGGCTGCATAGATTTCATGACTAGAAGCTCAAAAGATGAAAACGTCATTTTTTTTTTGTAAATTTAAATTTGCTATCGTAAATGTTAACAACACCTCCGCCTTTATGGGATGCGCGGGGGATATGGTCACTAGTGTAACCAGGAGGAGAGTCCTCATTTAACACAGTAAATTCATCAGGCTTAAACCATGTTTCAGTCAGGCCAATCACATCAAGATTATGATCAGTGATTAGTTAATTAATTATGATTAGTTAATTGACTATAACTGCTTTGGAAGTGAGGGATCTAATGTTAAGTAGCCCTATTTTGAGATGTGAGGTATCACAATCTCTTTCAATAATTGCAGGAATGGAGGAGGTCTTTTTCCAGTGAGATTGCTAAGGCGCCATGTTTAGTTTTGCCCAACCTAGGTCGAGGCACAGACACAGTCTCAATGGGGATAGCTGAGCTGACTACACTGACTGTGCTATTAGCAGACTCCACTAAGCTGGCAGGCTGGCTAACAGCATGCTGCCTGGCCTGCACCCTATTTAATTGTGGAGCTAGGGGAGTTAGAGCCCTGTCTATGTTCGTAGATAAGATGAGAGCACCCCTCCAGCTAGGACGGAATCTGTCACTCCTCAACAGGCCAGGCTTGGTCCTGTTTGTGGGTGAGTCCCAGAAAGAGGGACAATTATCTACAAATTCTATCTTTTGGGATGGGCAGAAAACAGTTTTCAACCAGCGATTGAGTTGTGAGACTGCTGTAGAGCTCATCACTCCCCCTAACTGGGAGGGGACCAGAGACAATTACTCGATGGCGACACATCCTTATAGCTGATTTACACGGCGAAGCTATGTTGCTCTTGGTGACCTCTGACTGTTTAATCCTAACATCGTTGGTGCCGACATGGATAACATTATCCATATACTCTCTACACTTGCCAGTTTTAGCTTTAGCCAGCACCATCTTCAGATTAGCCTTAACGTTGGTAGCCCTGCCTCTTAGTAAACAGTGTATGATCGCTGGATGATTCGTTTTAAGTCTAATACTATGGGTAATGGAGTCGCCAATGACTCTGGTTTTCAATTTGTCAGCGCTAATGGTGGGAGGCTTCGGCGTCTCAGACCCCGTAACGGGAGGAGTAGAGACCAGAGAAGACTCGGCCTCTGACTCCAACTCGCTGCTTAATGGGGAGAACCGGTTGAAAGTTTCTGTCGGCTGAATGAGCGACACCGGTTGAGCATTCCTACAGCATTTCCCTTCAGAAGCCATGAGAAAGTTGTCCGGCTGCGGGGTCCATGTGAGGGGATTTATACTACTATCTGTACTTACTGGTGTCACAGACGTTGTTTCATCCTTTCCTACACTGAAGTTACCCTTGCCTAACGATTGCATCTGAAGCTGGGCTTGCAGCACAGCTATCCTTGCTGTCAGGCGATCGTTCTCCTGTATATTATGAGTACAGCGACTGCAATTAGAAGGCATCATGTTAATGTTACTACTTAGCTTCGGCTGGTGGAGGTCCTGACGAACCACGTCCAGATAAAGCGTCCGGAGTGAAAAAGTTGAATGAAAAAGAAAAAAAAAGTTGAGTGAGGGAAAAACTAAAAATATAAACGAAAATTAAAAAGTAAAAACCGTAAAGTTGTTAGGTAGCAAAGTAAGGTTAGCAACAAAACGCACAGCAGCACGTAAACAAGTCTGCAATATAACAACGTTATACCATCAAACTCTACTGATGAGTCATGCTATCCTCATGTAATCTAAGGTCATGTTACCCTTGTTACTAATGAGACGTGTAATCATGTTATCTCCAATGAGACATGTTATCATGTTATCATGTATTCAAAAATACCTTGTGTTATTTGTAGGGGCTGCAGACCACATAGACGTTTCTTATAAATGCCTACAGTCTCACGCCCGGATCTGTTTCACCTGTCCTTGTGATTGTCTCCACCCCCTCCAGGTGTCGCTTATTTTCCCCGGTGTATTTATCCCTGTGTTTTCTGTCTCTCTGTGCCAGTTCATCTTGTCAAGTCAACCAGCATGTTTTTCCCGTGCTCCTGCTTTTTCTTATCTTTCTTTTGCTAGTCCTCCCGGGTTATGACCCTTGCCTGCCCGGACTCTGACCTTGTTATGATCTTCTTGCCTGTCCACGACCATTCTCTTGTCTGCCCCTTGGATACTAATAAATATCAGAGACTCGAACCATCTGCCTCCTTTGTCTGCATCTGGGTCTCGCCCTGTGCCCTTATATAAAGACAGCTGTCAGCGGGGCTTTCCATGTTACAGTTACTTCCTCGCTCTAGTCTTCTCATAAAACTAGTGAATATCCTTCTCCCTATAAGACTGTGGGTACCTTTTAATGCGTTGCTCACCTGAATTACATTAATTGACTTACTGGAATTCAGAAGACATGTCCCTCAGAAGTTTGCGGATCTGGTATCTTCCCCCGGGCAGCTCTCAGTAAAAGTCTGGTCTGGGCGGGTCCACGTCGTCTTTGGTCAGACGGGAAATTCCTTTATTCTTTCCCACTAGGGAATGCGGCACCGATGTCTCCCTCGCAGACCTTCCCTGGGATGCTCCACAGGTGGAATCACTGATCCAGTTCATGACAACAAATTGTTGTGGAAATTCTTACACAGGACACTCAAAGTCAATATTAAATGAATCACTCTTTATTGTCAGCAAGCTGGAGAGGTCACAGTCAAACTTAGATGCATAAACTACCGGTCTGAAGTCTCTCACGGGGCAGTCCCATTAGTTCTCTTATATACTGCACAAAAGTCATATTTGCATGATTTAGCTTAATCAAAATGAATTAATCATTAACGTTTGCTTCATTCATGTGACCGACCAATACTGGGTCATGCATGTGACAGACCAATACCTCACGAGGCTTCTTCTCTCTAAGCTGAGACCTTGAAACTGAGATATTTTGTTCTCAAAATAAGGGTCTAGGCGTACTGCCAAATTGCAGATACTGATAGTGAGGGTTCTTTCAATCAGTCACCTGAAGAAAAAAAATCTGTCACCTGAAAAGCACAAACATAGAACACAGAAATGTATAAATAGAAAAGCACCAACATAAAATGTTCCATCACACTAACAAAGTTAATCAAAAATAGCTAGCAATGCTAATGTTAGCTTGCTAAAATATGGTGGTCCCCTCAATCTTAGTAAGCTGGCTAAAGTTATACTGCATCTGAAGTCAATCTGGCAAAATCATAATCATGACAAACGGTTTTCCTACTAATTATTCGCCTTCTTTTTTAATGTTATCGTGCTGCCAAGCCAAATCCGAGTTGTATTGAGGTAGGCTAACGTTAGTTGCCACTAGCTAGCTAATGTCAGATATGCTTGCAATACTAGTGATAATGATTATCAAAATATACATGACTAGATACATAAACAGCAATCTATGGTAAAGGCAAAGAGCATTGGGCCAGTAACCGAAAGGTTGCTGTTCTGAATCCCCGAGCCGGTAAGGCGAAAAAGTCTGCTAACAACAACTAATTCACAGGTGCCGATGACATGGATGTCAATTAAGGCAGCTCACCTCTCTAATTCAGAGAGGTTGGGTTAATTGCAGAAGACACATTTCGGTTGAATGCATTCGGTTGGACAACTGACTAAGTTTCCCCTTGTTGGCATTTAAGTTTTGATAAATCTAATTCAAATTGCAAAAATAGAAGTGTATAAGTTTTTTCAGAAACTTTTGTATAAATATGGAATAGCATCAATCTGCATTAGATTTGTGGCAATATATCATACAACCTGACATTTAAGAATTTAAAGTTGTGTCATATTTGCACTTTCTACTGAAAAGGATGATGGTCTGGTTAATAAGAGATGCTGGAAGATGGAGCTTGAATTGGATGGCATTGGAAATGTTGAATGGGAAAATAAGCTAAATTCATATTAAAAAGAAAACAAAGTGTTGATGATTCCCCATCGTATCTGGTAGGAGTGTGTTTTCTGGGATTATGTACACACGACTTGGTGAATCCAATGAAAATATCCAAAGTGGTGGAGAAAGCAAAGTAAAAGTAAAATCTGTGAAGATCACGAGAAGTATCAACTGGAATTATATGGATCTCTCTCAATTTGGAGATTATTGTGTGTTCAAATCAAATCAAAATAATCAAATCAAATGTATTTGTCACATACACATGGTTAGCAGATGTTAATGCGAGTGTAGCGAAATGCTTGTGCTTCTAGTTCCGACAATGCAGTAATAACCAACGAGTAATCTAACTAACAATTCCAAAACTACTACCTTATACACACAAGTGTAAAGGGATAAAGAATATGTATATAAAGATATATGAATGAGTGATGGTACAGAGCGGCATAGGCAAGATGCAGTAGATGGTATCGAGTAAGGTATAGACATATGAGATGAGTATGTAAACAAAGTGGCATAGTTTAAAGTGGCTAGTGATACATGTATTACATAAAGATGCAGTAGATGATATAGAGTATAGTATATACGTATACATATCACATGAATAATGTAGGGTATGTAAACATTATATTAAGTAGCATTGTTTAAAGTGGCTAGTGATATTATTTACATCAATTCTCATTATTAAAGTGGCTAGAGTTGAGTCAGTGTGTTGGCAGCAGCCACTCAATGTTAGTGGTGACTGTTTAACAGTCTGATGGCCTGTTGTGCTTTGAGCTACGGCACAGGGCACCTATTAAATTAGTAATTTCTTGAGTTTTGGAAGAAGTTGACATTGAAATGTTAAATAAAATTCCTGGAGTGGTCAATGTACGCTTGATGAATCGTGTGGTTAATGGCAGGAAGAGTCGTCTGTCCTTGTCAGTGGCGATTTTAGTATGTATATCTTGATGGGGCAACTCAACCAAGTTTTTTAGGTGCATGCCAGCAAAACCACTACACAACATTTTATTATTTTATTAGGCCTATGTGATCTAAAAAGTAAGGAAAATACAATCACGAGGATCCACTTTTATAGACAATATACCGACACACATTGCGCTAACATTACAACCCTTGAAATATCAACTATAATAACAGGGTCTATTACTTAACTTGTTGTTTAACAAAAATATATATGAATGGGAAGAGATTGTCACTGGCAAACATGGTTACAGACCAAACAACATTATATAGTCTCTCCTCCTCGTGAAGAAAAGAACATGAGCTAATTATAATACACAAAGTAAGCAAAACAATGAAATAATTCCAACATTAACAAAAATTCTAAGATATGAATGAGATATACCTATATAAGCAATATAATAATTGTACAAACTATGGTTTAAGGGAACGATGTGCGGATACGAGGCAAGCCGTAATTTCGATTAAGACATTAATGAGCGAGTAGTTGATATAAGCATTTTTTCAGCACTTTTGGGCTGGTCTTTTGGGCTGAACGGGCTGTTCTTACAGTATTCTGTACATCAAATCAGAAACATAGGACAAATAACGTGGGCATATAAGCAGACAATGAAGGAGCTTACAATATTCGATGATTACATTTCTGTGCACCACCAAGTCAGAACAGTAGGCTAAATTCTGAGGGGGACAGGTTCCAAATTCTTAAGGTGAGGCACATGGGCTATTAACAGCTTACTACACAACATACACTTAGTATTACATTCTTAGCTACAGGATATCTCCCTAGCATATTACACAATTTATGCAGCAGCATACAGTACATTTTTGGACTGTTGTTATGGCGGCAGGTAGCCTAGTGGTTAGAGCGTTAGGCCGGTAATTGATAGGTTGCTGGATCGAATCCTCAAGCTGACAAGGTAAAAAACTGTTGTTCTACCTGTGGGGCCAGACAAGGCAGTTAAACCACTGAGAAAATAATTGTAGACAGACAAGGCAATTAACCCACTAGCCTGTCATTGAAAATAAGAGTTTGTTTATAACTGACTTGCCTACTTAAGTAAAAAAGTTATGCTGTGCTAACTTGAACGTTGAGCCGTGGTCCTTGTGTGCAAACTTAGTCATTCTCTGGATTTATGGTGCTTTCAAGACAACTGAGAATTCTGAAAAAACAAGGTTGAATCATGACGTCAGTAATCTTCAGGTCGGAGCTCTAGAAAGAGGCCCGAGTTCCCGAGTTGGATGACCGTTCAAAACGTATTTTCCCAGTCGGAGCTAGTTTTTTTTCTGAGTTCCCAGTTGTCTTGAACGCAGCAGAAATCATGCCAGATTGACAGCATGGCCATTGTATTCAACCTTTTCTGGTCCATGGTGTTGCATGTGAATGTTTATCCTTTTAAACTTGGAAAATAGACCCTTTCAGACAGATGTTTTAAATCCTTAAACCCAGACTTGGACCACACACCCTCTCCACCTAATAGCAGGCAAGGGAAGCAAAATAGTGATTGCTTTGTGACGCTTGCAGTTAGCCATTGATTCCTTCAAAACCACTTATTGTTACATTTGCGACTTTCGGCTTGTTGTGTAATGTTTATGTCCAATGGCCGATGAGCGCTGATAAGTTTTATCTATAATTTATCTTCATATGAAAAGGATTTGCCAGGAGATTGTTGATGTGATTCATGATAATGACTGCTTGTCTAACTTGCTAGCTAAGATTGTGAAAGTATGACGTTGACATGAATAGTCCAATCAAAGCTACTTTAGAAAAACATGATTTGACGTCATTTTATGTGTGGCCAATGGCATTGAGCCTTCATGGACCGCCACTTCTAATGTAAATCTGTGACAGCACCCAAAGGGGCTTGAATTGCCTAGCTTTCCCTGTAGATTCTGCGGAGACATAGTGTCCCCATGAGTGACTGAGCCAATCACGGCGCAACTAGAGAAGATTACTAATGCTTAAACTCTGTATTTTCGCTGACTGCCCCTCCACCACAGAAAGAACTGAGCTAGGCTGAAACACCCGCCTTACTCAAGAAAGAGACCATGTTTGTATGCGGATGTATTATTTTTATTGAACCTTTATTTAACTAGGCAAGTCAGTTAAGAACATATTCTTATTTACAATGATGGCCTACCAAAAGGCTAATGGCCTCCTGCAGGGACTGGGGCTGGGATTAAAAATAAAATATATAAATATAGGACAAAACACACTTAACAAACGGCACTTAACAAGTGGAAAAGAAGTCAAGAAGGGTTGACATCATCTGACCTTGCTATATTGTTGTTTTAGGTCGCTCTTCAAGAAGAGCGGTTCAATTGTTGTGAAGAAGGCTTCAGGGTGCCCAAGAATGTCCAGCAAGCACCAGGACCGTCTCCTAAAGTTGATTCAGCTGCGCGATCGGGGCACCATCAGTACAGAGCTTGATCAGGAATGGCAGCAGGCAGGTGTGAGTGCATCTGCATGCACAGTGAGGCAAAGACTTTTGGAGGATGGCCTGGTGTCTAGAAGGGCAGCAAAGAAGCCACTTCTCTCCAGGAAAAACATCAGGGACAGACTGATATTCTGCAAAAGGTACAGGGATTGGACTGCTGATGACGGGGGTAAAGTCATTGTCTCTAATGAATCCCCTTTCCGATTGTTTGGGTCATCCGGAAAAAAGCTTGTCCGGAGAAGACAAGTGAGCGCTACCATCAGTCCTGTGTCATGCCAACAGTAAAGCATCCCGAGACCATTCATGTGTGGGGTTGCTTCTCAGCCAAGGGAGTGGGCTCAGTCACAATTTTGCCTAGAACACAGCCATTGAATAAAGAATGGTACTAACTCATCCTCCGAGAGCAACTTCTCCCAACCATCCAGGAACAGTTTGGTGATGAACAACAGTTTGGTGACGAACAGTTATCAAAAGTGATAACTAAGTGGCTCGGGGAACAAAACATCGATATTTTGGGTCCATGGCCAGGAAACTCCCCAGACCTTAATCTCATTGAGAACTTGTGGTCAATCCTCAAGAGGCGGGTGGATAAACAAAAACCCACAAATTCTGACAAACTCCAAGCATTGATTATGCAAGAATGGGCTGCCATCAGTCAGGATGTTGCCCAGGAGTTAATTGACAGCATGCCAGTGCAGATTGCAGAGGTCTTGAAAAAGAAAGGTCAACACTGCAAATATTGACTCTTTGCATCAACTTCATGTAATTGTCAATAAAAGCCTTTGACACATATGAAATGCTTGTAATTATACTTCAGTATTCCATAGTAACATCTGACAAAAATATCTAAAGACACTGAGGCAGCAGACTTTGTGAAAATTAATATTTGTGTCATTGTCAAAACTTTTGGCCACGACTGTACAGTTGTCACGGCAAAAAGTAAAAATGGCTATATCGTAAAAATTGGTCTTAATTTAAGGTTAGGCATAAGGTTAGCAGTGTGGTTAGAGTTTGGTTTAAAAATCACACCTGCCAAAATAATACGTTTTCATCCCAAATGCCTCTGATCTGGCGGACTCACTAAACACAAATGCTGTGTTTGTAAATTATGTGTTGGGATGATGGAGTGTGCCCATGGCTGGCTGTAAAATAAAAAAAAACAAGAACACCGTGCAGTCTGGTTTGCTTAATACAAGGAATTTGTTGTATAGCATTTACTTTTTACTTTTACTCAAGTATGACAATTGCGTACCTTTTCCACCACAGTACATTTAAAACCAGATACTTTTAGACTTTTACTCATGTAGTATTTTACTGGATGACTATCACTTGAGTCATTTTCTATTAAGTTAACTTTTACTCAAATATGACAATTGAGTACTTTTTCCACCAATGTCACTAATCAATGGTCGCTCATTCCAACGATCCTGTGGTGACTTAGTACACCATATTTGCTACTCCGAAAAAAGTCAGCGGACGTCTTCGTATAATTACGGTGAGCTGCGTTATTCACCGGAAGTCGTTTTGTGTACACAGACAGACGCGTCACAGTTTGTCTGATCTTTTCCAATTTTTCCCTCTGTCGTTAATCTCGCCAGCTATCGATGTCAACAAACATGCAGGCTCATCTGTCTGTACAGACACAACTTGCCTCGATAATGGACGTGCTTGCTAGAGCAGCCGTTGACGAGATAAGTCAACTCTTTTCCGAGAGCTCGGCTGATTTGCAGTTGGAGATTTCTCGCAGCTACAAAGAAAACGAAGCTCTGAAAATGAGGATGAAGGTGATGAAGAACGAGCTTTTCACCCTGCGACTACAAAGGGCGAGTACACCGCGGGGCAGTCGCTTTTCTTTCAGCAGAACTTTATGCAGGCCTCGGGGGAAACTCGCAGGTTGGTTGAGGTTCTCAAACTGCTATCTGTGAGACATGGGTGTTTCACAGATGATCCATTATATTAACCAGATACTCTAGTGGCCGCTCTAACAAAATGTCTTAAAAAATGGAAGGCAGTCGGGAGGAGACTCTGTCAGGTGGGACCGTTCTAGCCAACGAGAGGGCAGATACGCATGTGAACAACGGGCACAAAGTCACTAAATCAAAATAGGCTATATCATAAAAATTCATGAAAACAAACATTTGCTATTTGGTCTTAATTTAAGGTTATACATGTGGTTAGGGGTTGGGTTAAAATCACATTTTGAGAAGTAGTCGAAATGGGCGGGGTTTAGGACTTTGTGTTTGAGGTAACTAGTGACGACCAGGCACAACTCTGATATAAAGTGTTTTTTCTCAAAGTTGCCGGGATGTCACGTGTCCTACTTATATTAGTACACTCAAAACAACCGAATCATTACAACACTTATATTCGATCAAATAAGCCACACATAGCAAATAATAAATACAACATTTTGTTAACAAAATTCGACACTTTCATTCACCTCCATACAAAGACTTCGCTTGGTGAGAAAAAATCGCCACCTGCTGGAAAATACAGATTTTGGGCCAAGTTATCCCTCTTGCTTCGCCTCATCATCTCTGGGTGGATTCCGTTGGATTCCGTTTACTCCAAACGAAAAACATTTTGCAACATAAACAACCGTTTATATTGGCCAAATTTAGTTTGGACCCTTCTCGTTTTGTTCAGTTTTCTTCCTTTTGCTTCCTAAAGTAAACTGTTTTCTCTAGGACAACCGGTTTTGCAACTGAATCTGACTAATGAATACACTCCAGTCAATTGAACATAATATGTTGGAAGAGGAATGTTTTTTGACCTTTGCTCTCCCTCATAGATAAGACACCTGAGCACCAGACATCCATTTACAGCAGGGATGATGCCCCAATTACAATAGGGGAAGAGGAGATACCATCCACAGTCAAAAAAGAGGTGAGTGGCAATATTAACAACTCATCACACATTTCTGACATAGGCTACTACTACTCTAGAAATGTTTACATGTCTGTGTAAATGAGTGTGTTTATGGTTCAGTGTGCAGATGTGGAGAGTCCAGATGTCATCTTGATAAAAGATGAGGAGGGTCCTGAGGATGACTTTGGAGGATGTGGGCCAGATGCAGGTGTGTAGAGGACGAAGAAGAGAAGGAAGAAAATGATGGGATGGTATATAGACAATTGACAGCCAGATAACTACCAGATGATATTATCGTTTTGTTTCCCGTAGGTCATGACGATATTTGTGGTGAGAATGTTACCATGGTGACACCACAGCCGGAACATGCCACCCAGAGACTAGGTCACGATGAGGGACCATACAG
Organism: Oncorhynchus mykiss; assembly: GCF_013265735.2. Classification (NCBI taxonomy): domain Eukaryota; kingdom Metazoa; phylum Chordata; class Actinopteri; order Salmoniformes; family Salmonidae; genus Oncorhynchus; species Oncorhynchus mykiss. The sequence goes on from NC_048578.1 coordinate 13,249,045, forward strand.
CATGAATGACCCTCACGGTCATGGTCGAGGTGAAGGAGCGCTGTGCAGCGTGACCAGTACTGAGAACTACCCTTTCTTCAGAGCCCCAGAACTACCTCAGAGTTTGCCCTCACACTCTGGTCTGCTGCCGGACCACACAATCAGCCATCAGATACAGCTGAATACTCATTCTATTGGGGAACCACTGCAAGGCAACCCCCAAATGAGGGGTTTGCAGAGTGACAGAGGGGGTCTGCCGAGAGGGGATACAGGAGGACGGGGTCTGAAAATCGTACAGGTAGCTTCCCTAGAAACCACCCCAACGACCCCAACAACAACCTTGGTAACAGGGGGTGTGACTGTGAGGCGCCCTAGTCTTGTAAACCAGTTCCAGCGACACCACGTCCCCCATGGTACCAAGCCGTTGTTCTGTAGCGACTGTGGGAAGCGCTTCTCTCGCCGGCTTGACTTGATCCGCCACCGAGCGGTCCACACAGGAGAGAAGCCTGTCATATGCAACCTGTGTGGGAACTCGTTTGTCAACAAGACGACACTGAGGGTCCACATGCGTATTCATACAGGGGAGAAACCTTACATGTGCTCCCTGTGTGGGAAGGGTTTCACCCAGAATGGAAGCCTGACCATCCATCTGAGGACCCACTCTGGGGAGAAACCCTACAGCTGCTCCCACTGTGGAGCCTCTTTCAACAACCCCAGCAACCTGCGCAGACACATGGTCACACACCCAGAGCAGGCAGGGACGCTGACACTCTGACACCGAAACTCTGTGGGGCTTTAGGTTCTTTATTTTTCTTCAGCATTCTCTCATTCTTGTTCTCATTCTCTCTCTCTCAATTCAATTCCATATATGCTTTATTGGCATAAATGGGTTGTTGCCACTGTGGCCAAAGCAAAGTATATGAAGTATTACATAAATTAACAGCGTTTTTGAGCAAAAATAATAATATACAGTGAACAAAAATATAAACGCAACATGCAACAATTTCAAAGATTTTACTGAGTTATAGTTCATATAAGGAAATCAGTCAATTGAAATAAACCCATTATGCCCTAATCTATGGATTTCACATGACTTTTTTTTTAAGTAGGGCGTGGTGTGGATCAGAAAACTAGTCAGTATCTGGTGTGACCACCATTTGCCTCAAACAGTGTGAATCCTCCTTTGCATAGAGTTGATCAGGCTGTTGATTGTGGCTTGTGGAATGTTGTCCCACTCCTCTTCAATGGCTGTGCGAAGTTGCTGCATATTGGCGGGAACTGGAACATGCTGTCGACAATGTTGATCCAGAGCATCCCAAACCTGCTCAATGGGTGACATGTCTGGTGAATATGCAGGCCATGGAAGAACTGGGACATTTTTAGCCTCCAGGAATTGTGTTCAGATCCATGTGACATGGGGCCGTGCATTATCATGCTGAAACATGAAGTGATGGTGGTAGATGAATTGCACGACAATGGGCCTCCAGGATCTCATCACGGTATCTCTGCACATTCAAATTGCCATCGCTAAAATGCAATTGTGTTTGTTGTCCGTAGCTTATGCCTGCCCATAGCATAACCCCACCGTCACCATGGGGCACTCTGTTCACAATGTTGATATCAGCAAACCGCTCACCCACACAAGCCATACATGCTGTCTGTCATCTGCCCGGTCCAGTTCAAACTGGGATTCATCCATGAAGAGCACACTTCTCCAGCGTGCCAGTGGCCATTGAAGGTGAGCATTTGCCCACTGAAGTCGGTTACGACTCCGAATTGCAGTCAGGTTGAGACCCTGGTGAGGACAACGAGCTTCACTGAGACTGTTTCTGACAGTTTGCAGAAATTCTTCAGTTGTGCAAACCCACAGTTTCATCAGCTGTCCGGGTGGCTGGTCTCAGACCATGCCGCAGGTGAAGAAGCCAGAGGTCCTGTGCTGGCGTGGTTCACAATGTGGTCTGCGGTTGTGAGGCCGGTTGGACGTACTGCCAAATTCTCTAAAACGACGTTGGAGGCAGCTTATGGTAGAGAAATTTACATTACATTCTTTGACATTAACATTACATTCTCTGGGAACAGCTATGGTGGACATTCCTGCAGTCAGCATTCCAATGCTCCCTCAACTGGAGACATCTGTGACATTGTGTTGTGTGACAAAACTGCACATTTTAGATTGGCCTTATTGTCCCCAGATCATGTTGCTTAATCAGCTTCTTAATATGCCACACCTGTCAGATGGATGGATTATCTTGGCAAAGGATAAATGCTCACTAACAGGGATGTAAGCAAATTTGTGCACAACATTGAGAATAAGCATTTTTTGCATATGTAAAGTTTCTGGGATCTTTTATTTCAGCTCATGAAACATAGGACCAACACTACACGTTGCGTTTATATTTTTTGTTCAGTGTATATCAACAAAAACAATTAATACATTCTCTCACACTTCCAGCCCCAGACTGGAATCCACATCTGTCCCGTCGCTCTTATTCTTCCAATCTCCCTGATTTATACTCTGTTGTCTGTCTCGGATTTAATGGACATACTACATAAAGTTGCTGTATGAGTAGATTTTAGTAAGTAACCTACTCTGGCCGAAATAAATAAACAGTGTGTTTTGATATGAAGGAATGAATGAGCAAATGCTTTTTTTCTGACTCAGTGGCTGCACTACTAAGCCATTACTCATATATACAGTGCCTTCGGAAAGTATTCAGACCCCTTGACTTTTTCCACATTGTTATGTTACAGCCTTATTCTAAAATTGATTAGATTTTCCCCCATCTGCACACAATACCCCATAATGATAAAGCAAAAACAGGTTTTTAGAAAATTGTCCTAATTTATTAAAAACTGATATCAGTTATTTAAGTATTCAGACCCTATACTCAGTACTTTGTTAAAAAGCAACTTTAGCAGCGATTACAGTCTTGATTCTTCTTGGATATGACGCTACAAGCTTGGCACACCTGTATTTCGGGAGATTCTCAAATTTTTCTCTGCAGATCCTCTCAAGGTCTGTCAGGTTGGATGGGGAGCATCGCTGCACAGCTATTTTCAGGTCTCTTCAGAGATGTTCGATTGGGTTCAAGTCCGACCTCTGGTTAGGCCACTCAAGGTCATTGAGACTTGTCCCGAAGCCACTCCTGCGTTGTCTTGGCTGTGTGCTTAGGGTCGTTGATCTGTTGTAAGGTGAACCTTCACCCCAGTCTGAGGTCCCGAGCGCTCTGGAGTAGGCTTTCATCAAGGATGTCTCTGTACTTTGCACTGTTCATCTTTCCCCTCGATCCTGACTAGTCTCCCAGTCCCTGCAGCTGAAAAACATCCCCACAGCATGATGTTGCCACCACCATGCTTTACCGTAGGGATAGTGCCAGCTTTTCTCCTGTCGTGACGCTTGGCATTCAGGCCAATCTTGGTTTTATCAGACCAGAGAATCTTGTTTCTCATGGTCTTACAGTCCTTTAGGTGCCTTTTGGCAAACTCCAAGCGGGCTGTCAGGTGCCTTTTACTGAGGAGTGGCTTCCGTCTGACCACTTTACCATACAACCCTGATTGGTTGATTGCTGCAGAGATGTTTGTCCTTCTGGAAGGTTCTCCCATCTCCAGAGAGGAACTTTAGAGCTCTGTCAGAGTGACCATCAGGTTCTTGGTCACCTCCCTGACCAAGGCCCGTCTCCCCCGATTGCTCAGTTTGGCCGAGCGGCCAGCTCTAGGAAGAGTCTCGGTAGTTCCAAACTTCTTCCATTAAATAATTACGGAGGCTACTGTGTTCTTAGATCTTCAATGCTGCAGAAATGTTTTGGTACGCTTGCCCAGATCTGTGCCTTGACACAATCCTGTCCCAGAGCTCTATGGACAATTCCTTCGATCACATGGCTTGGTTTTTGCTCTGACATGCACTGTCAACTGTGGAACTTTATATAGACAGCTGTGTGCCTTTCCAAATCATGTCCAATCAATTGAGTATACCACAGGTGGGCTCCAATCAAGTTGTAGAAACAGCTCAAGGATTGTCAATGGAAACAGGATGCACCTGATCTCCATTTTGAGTCTCATAACAAAGGGTCTGAATATTTATGTAAATAAGGTATGTTTTAATGTTTTATTTTTAAAACATTTACAAAAACTTGTTTTTGCTTTGTCATTATGGGGTTTTGTGTGTAGATTGCTGAGGATTTTTTAAACATTTAATTTTAGAATAAGTAACAAGATGTGGAAATCAAGCGGTCTGCTGAATTCTTTTCGTAGTCACTGCATATAACAGTAAACAGTTGTTTGTAGTTTTACCTCTAGAGTGCAGCATTGCCTCCTTTTAGCAATCTTGTACTGTGGTTTTTAGACTCTTTCTTCACCATCATGGGGGTCTCTTCAGGAATCTTCAGGAAATTGGGACATTCCTTACATTGTTGGGGGGTGAGTCTCGGACATTTCACAACTTCAACATCAAGTTTTGAACCCATCCCAATTGAAAAAATATACATATACAGTGGGGCAAAAAAGTATTTAGTCAGCCACCAATTGTGCAAGTTCTCCCACTTAAAAAGATGAGAGAGGCCTGTAATTTATCATAGGTACACTTCAACTATGACAGACAAAATTAGAAGAAAAAAATCCAGAAAATCACATTGTAGGATTTTTTATGAATTTATTTGCAAATTATGGTGGAAAATAAGTATTTGGTCACCTACAAACAAGCAAGATTTCTGGCTCTCACAGACCTGTAACTTCTTCTTTAAGAGGCTCCTCTGTCCTCCACTCGTTACCTGTATTAATGGCACCTGTTTGAACTTGTTATCAGTATAAAAGACACCTGTCCACAACCTCAAACAGTCACACTCCAAACTCCACTATGGCTAAGACCAAAGAGCTGTCAAAGGACACCAGAAACAAAATTGTAGACCTGCACAAGGCTGGGAAGACTGAATCTGCAATAGGTAAGCAGCTTGGTTTGAAGAAATCAACTGTGGGAGCAATTATTAGGAAATGGAAGACATACAAGACCACTGATAATCTCCCTCGATCTGGGGCTCCACGCAAGATCTCACCCCGTGGGGTCAAAATGATCACAAGAACGGTGAGCAAAAATCCCAGAACCACACGGGGGGACCTAGTGAATGACCTGCAGAGAGCTGGGACCAAAGTAACAAAGCCTACCATCAGTAACACACTACGCCGCCAGGGACTCAAATCCTGCAGTGCCAGACATGTCCCCCTGCTTAAGCCAGTACATGTCCAGGCCCTTCTGAAGTTTGCTAGAGAGCATTTGGATGATCCAGAAGAAGATTGGGAGAATGTCATATGGTCAGATGAAACCAAAATCTAACTTTTTGGTAAAAACTCAGTTCGTTGTGTTTGGAGGACAAAGAATGCTGAGTTGCATCCAAAGAACACCATACCTACTGTGAAGCATGGGGGTGGAAACATCATGCTTTGGGGCTGTTTTTCTGCAAAGGGACCAGGACGACTGATCCATGTAAAGGAAAGAATGAATGGGGCCATGTATCGTGAGATTTTGAGTGAAAACCTCCTTCCATCAGCAAGGGCATTGAAGATGAAACGTGGCTGGGTCTTTCAGCATGACAATGATCCCAAACACACCGCCCGGGCAACAAAGGAGTGGCTTCGTAAGAAGCATTTCAATGTCCTGGAGTGGCCTAGCCAGTCTCCAGATCTCAAACCCATAGAACATCTTTGGAGGGAGTTGAAAGTCCATGTTGCCCAGCAACAGCCCCAAAACATCACTGCTCTAGAGGAGATCTGCATGGAGGAATGGGCCAAAATACCAGCAACAGTGTGTGAAAACCTTGACCTCTGTCATTGCCAACAAAGGGTATATAACAAAGTATTGAGATAAACTTTTGTTATTGACCAAATACTTATTTTCCACCATAATTTGCAAATAAATTCATTAAAAATCCTACAATGTGATTTTCTGGATTTTTTTCCCCTCATTTTGTCTGTCATAGTTGTCTGTCATAGTCATATATATATATATATATATATATATATATATTTTTGGATAAATATTCAGTTGGATATTTGTGGAGATGTACATTTTCTAGTGTGCTTTGTGCTCCTGACTGTTCATTCTTCAACCTGTGACACCATTACTTGGGCGGAATCTTGTTCGGCCAACTGTTATCCGTATTTACGGTATATTAAAAAAAATCGATCTGTTATGCCCGCCCTCTAGCCCCTATGTATTCGTCCCGTTGCTTTGCTCCGACCGAGTTTGACCGAGAAACCAGGAAAGAAGAAGAAAAAGAAACGGGGATAAAATAAATACGTTAGGAAGAGGCCGAGAATACGAGACGGATATGTAAGTAAAATAAAATATACAAGCCTATTGAATGGATCGTTTGGCAGTGTTTTACTTCGCAAACCGCAGTGTCGTCAAGGAGTGGTCACTGGGGCACAGATCAGCACGACTTTTCCAATGCCCGTGATTGGGGTTAAAACGCCCAAATTCCGCTCTACACGGATAGCCAGCTTGAAGTCTGTCTAGTAGGCCAGTGTCTACCACAAGTGGAGGCGGAGGACCTATTATCTAGCTAGCTACCAAACAATTCAAACTCAAGACTGCTCGGTGTGTTAGCAACTAACGTTAGCTTGCCAGCTAGTTTCTGCTAATCTAGGCACACCATGGATGGTTAGTAAACGGGTTAGCTAGTCAAACAAGCTAGCCAGCTAACGATAACTTTGTTAGCTAATCCTCTTGTTAGCTAACTGGTCAACCAAACGAACTAGCCCGCGAGTTTTAGAAATAAACTTGCTGCATCCTTGTAACGTTAATTCATAACTAGCTAGCTGACGGTATTCCATTGTTTTTATTAGCTCAACGTAGCTAGTTACTGTGAACTATATGTTTGGATGAAAACCCATCTGAAAATCAGGGTAGCCATCGTTCCCTGAATGCCCATGCACCGACTGATCTTTTGTTTGAATTTTACATAATCCTGGCCTCAATCGACCTCATTCAACTGGCTGTTAAACCTATCAATTTAAGCAAAATAACATTTTGTAGGTACAAAAAAAATCTAAATACTTATTTTGTCCCGATTGCCATATGAATGTTCTTGATGACTAACAATAATAGCTAGCGAAGTGTTTTTCGTGTTACTATGGCTGGTTGATCAAAAATACCTTTTTGGTTTGTGCAACTCATTAATTTGACTAGTCACTATGCAAGACTGGAATGTTTAACTTAAAATGTTCACTGTTAAACCTTCGCGGTAACTTCTATGTTCTTGTCGTTTTAGCGTCTGAAGTGTGGTGACAACAGCCCCACTTCAAACGAGGGGACAAGCAAGCATACAGTATTGACTACACCTGACACAGGTAAGGGTGGTTGAGCTGTCCCATATTTTCTCCCCACGTGAAGGATTATAAGATAAACCAAAGCCTGAACTAAAGAACAAGTTCTCCCTCGACCATATTTAATTAGATGTGTTTGCTGTTGCCTTTGGTTGTTTTTGTCATTACCAGTTATTTATACAATGTGTATGGCTGCATATAACTGTTTTAGTGGTTCGGGTGGTCTTCAAGTTGAATTCCCCCAACAGGTGTTTTCCCCCTGTCAGCTAACCTGTTCTGGTGGTTCCTGAGTGGACTTGTTTTGTTAGGGAAAAGGTTGGGCGGGATGAACTGTCGACATGTGCTTTGAATAAGAAGGATCCAACCCTGTATATTGGGTTGTAATTATTGGTATTTGTATTTCATGTCTAGCCAAGGAAGCCAGTTAAGTCACTGTTTGTTGCTTGTTCATGTGAGGTGATGTTGGAATTAATTTGGGTATATCAGTCAAGTCTGGTGCAGGTGTTTCTCAGTCTGATAACAGTCAACAAGGGATCTCCCTGAGACTGTCACTGTGATGCAGTGCAGGTGGAACAGGAGAGCACCCGAGTGTGTCTGTGTACACTAACAGACCATGTTTTAGTTGTTGTGAAGTAGCTGAGATTGTTGACATTCTACAGGTGATGTTTGTGTGACCAGATGAGTTGTCTAGAGGTTATAGTCTTTAAAGCAATCAAATTCTATTTGTCAATGCTTCGTAAACGGGTGTAGACGAACAGTTAAAAGGTTACTTACGAGCCCCACACAGAGAAATATGTAAAAAATAATAACATAAAGAATAAATACACAATTAATGATAACTTGGCTTTAAACATGGGGTACCAGTACTGAGTCGATGTGAAGGGGTACTAGATAGATATGTACATATAGATAGGGTAGGGGTAAAATGACCAAGCAACAGGATAGATAATGAACAGTAGCAGCAACGAATGTGACGAGTCAAGTGTTAGTGCAAAGAGGGTCAATGCAGGTAGTCCGGGTAGCTATTTGGTTAACTATTTAGTAGTCTTATCACTTGGGGGGTAGGAGCTGTAGAGGGTCCTGTTGGTTCCAGAATTGGTGCATCGGTGCCGTGCAGTAGCAGAGAGAACAGTCTATGACTTGGGTGGCTGGAGTCTTACCATTTTTAGGGCCATCCTCTGACACCTGGTATAGTGGTCCTGGGTGGCAGGGAGATTGGCCCAATGATGTACTGGACCGTACGTGCTACCCTCTATAGTGCCCTGCGGTCGGATGTCAAGCAGTTGCCATACCAAGTGGTGACGCAGCCAGTCAACATGCTCTCAATGGTGCAGCTGGAGAACTTTTTGAAGATCTGAGGGCCAATGCCAAGTCTTTTCAGCCTCCTGAGGGTGAAGCGCGTTGCCGTGCCTTCTCAAAGGTGTGTGCACCATTTTTATTCCTTAGTGATGTGGACTGAGTTTTTAAAGCTCTCGACCTGCTCTACTACAGCCCCATCGATGTGGATGGGGTGTGCTCGTCCTTCCGTTTCCTGTAGTCCACAATCAGCTCCTTTGTCTTGCTGATTTTGAGGAAGAGTGAAGACACCCACCAGACTGTCATTGCATGCTCTGAGTACGTGTCCTGGTAATCAGTCTGGCACTGCAGCCTTGTGGAATGTTTACTTGTTTTAACCCTTTGACACGTATGAACACACGGGTCTGATCATTTTGCAGTGGTCCTGGCCTTGTACGCTCAAACCGGTGTGATTAGAACACTTATTTAGAATGTCCAGTTCCGATTGACGCAACAGTCAGTGTTTGAGCTGGCCACACTTTTTTTCACAAGCATTTTGCACCAACAGTTTTTAAAATGTAATATCATCAATGTGAGCAGCTTTTTTTTGGTATGCAGTGTTCAGACATTCACAGAAGTAGCGACAGCATAACGCCATTCTCATCCAAACCGGGAAAATGTAGGCTATATAGCAAAATGTAGCACTAACTGAGGAGAGCGCGACCTAACACAAACGATCATATTTAGTTAACTCTTGGCTGACAGAAACCATGATATTAATTAGCTTATAGCAATTACAGTAAGTTATCAGACGATGGGTATTTGTGTGCGCCGCAGCGTGTGTTTTTTTTTGTGTCAAGCAATTATGGAAAGGTTACAAGATGATTTGGGTCTGTTTGCAGGATGCATTTTGAAGGGGGTGTGTGATCTACCATAATTTCTGAAAGTGTAACCCTTAACCTCGTTTTGTTATTATGTCTTTGGTCTGACAGGTGTGACAACCAGAATGCATTGTATGATATCAAAAAACATAGCTGACAATTAGCTTAGCATTAGCTCATCATAATCAGTACAACCTTAAAAAAAGTATTTTACGCACGTGTCCATTACAATCTATACAATGTATGATTTGTCACCAGTACTTGAATGTGAATATAACAGTAAATACATAATGCTCTATACATGCATACAGTGTGCTACAGTATAAATGACGACAATATATACAGAAACTATAATGGTAACGTGATAAGGAACTTACACATGTCCAAAGTTGTTAGTAGTGAAGGCAATGCAGGCGCCAGCCGGAAAATGTGCCAGGGAGGGAAAGTTTGTTCTTGGGCTCTTGTTCGATAGAGGTTTGTCCGGTTCAGTAACGCCTCAAATGTAAATTGTCCGCATCAGTTAAATTGGTCACTTCTATGTGAATGATGAGGCAGAACATACCTCAATTCAAACTGTTGGTCGAAAATAAAACTGGTTAAAAAATTATTTGATATTGACAAGTTGAAACAGCCTATAATTTGCAGGCAGCATGCCTTGGTTTGAGGGCAGCATGGGTTAACTGTCCTGTAACAATCACATTTTGGAACATTGAGTGCATTCTGACATCACGCGCATAACAAAACTCACGCTGGGGTGACCGGTAAAGATAGTTGGAACTCACGTGGGAAAAGGTTAAAGGTCTAATTCACATTGGCTACATAAAGCGTTATCAGTTGTCCGGTACTGCTGGTGCTCTCATGCGTGGTTCAGTGTCGCTTGCCTCGAAGCGAGCATGGAAGGCATTTAGCTCGTCTGGTAGGGCTGGGTTTCCCTTTGTATTCTGTGATAGTTAGCAAGTTTTACCACTTTCGAGCATCAGTCCTTTATTGAAGCTTTGCATGTTTGATGGCTCTTCATAGGTCATGGTGGGATTTCTCATACACGTCCGGATTAGTATACCACTCCTTGAAAGCGGCAGCTCTAAGTGTGGATGTTGCCTCCATAGCTTCTGGTTTGGATATGTACGTACAGTCACTGTGGGGACGATGTCGTCAATGCACTTATTAATGAAGCCGGTGACTGATGTGAAACATGTAAACATATTCCAGTCTGTGCTTCATTGGATCACTTCTGTAATTGAGCGCGTCACTGGTACTTCCTGTTTTGAGTTATTTTGCTTGTGAACAGGAATCAGAGTATAGAGGATAGAATTATGGTCAGATTTGTATGGGTTTCTGTGTGGAGTAAAGGTGACAGAGTAAATATTTGTTTAAATATATTTTTTTGTGTCTAGTTGCACATGCTGGTAAAAATGTCAAACGGATTTGTTTCTCTACATTAAAATCACTTACCATGAGAAACGCTGCCTCTGGACGTGCATTTTCTTGTTTGCTAATGGCAATCTACAGAAAAATATAGAACGCTTTTGTTACATAGTCTGATCTGCAGTTTATTCTGAGGTGCGCAAGAACTTGGGACTTCTTTAACATTTAGAGATTTTGCACCAGCTGTTGGTAAAAGAGACACACCACTCATCTTACCCGAGGCTGCCGTCTGATCTTAACGATGCATGGAAAAGCCAGTGAGGTGTATAATGTCCATGTTCAGCTACGACTACGAGAAACAGGATATTACAGTTCAGTTACAAATCTGAGGGCAATGGCGGTCTAGATGCTCGCCGACTTAGTTTAATAATAACGCCACCTTGCTTGCCTCTTAACCCCCTTCTCTTTCAAGTCCCGGGATCATTGAAAAATTGAGGTTTGTGATCGCTGTTCTGTCCAGAAGCTGTTTTCAATTATAGGATGTGGCAGAAACATTATGCACCCCAAAAATGAAGATCAGCTTAAAAACACACAAAATGGCAGAATTGGTCAGGAGCCTTGAAGACGGCAACTATCCACTGCAGTGCCATCACTATTCGCCTCATGGGTCGTAGGCTAAGTTTGTGTGTGTGTGTGTACACTACAGTGTTTGGGAGGTTCAGTGTGTGTGCGGAGGTAAGTGGATTAATAGTCTAATTCCTCAATCTTATTACCAGCCACACACACTTAAATCGACACGAAGGACTAATCTAATTTATCGTCAAACACTGGCGCACATGTCAGACATTCAGACGTGTTGTTGCAGGTGCAGCAGAGATGCTCTACTTGGCCAAAATTATGTGGACAACTGCTCTCATTCAAAAATAAAGGGCATTCTTACAGTTGGTCCCCCCTTTGCTGCTATAACAGCCTCTACTCTTCTGGGAAGGCTTTCCACTATATGTGGAAACATTACTGTGGGGACTTGAATCCATTAAGCCACAAAAGTGTTAGTGAGGTCAGGCACTGATGCTGGGCGATTTGGCCTGGCTTGCAGTCGGTGTTCCAATTCATCCCAAATGTATTCGATGGGGTTGAGGTCAGGACTCAGCATGCATGTCAAGTTCTTCCACACCAATCTTGTCAGCATTTCTGTATGGAACTCGCTTTGTGCACGGTATCATTGTCACGTTGAAACAAGGAAGGGCCTTTCCTAAACTGTTGCCACATTTGTAAGCACAGAATCGTCTAGTATGTCTTATGCACTAGCATTAATATTTCCCTTCACTGGAACTAAGAGACCTAGCCTGAAACATGAAAAACAGCCCCAGATCATTATTCCTCTTCCATCAAACTTTACAGTTGGCACTATGCGTGGGGGCAGGCAGCGTTCTTCTGGCATCCGCCAAACCCAGATTGGTCCGTCGGACTGCCAGATGGTGAAGCGTGATTCATTACTTCAGAGAACGTGTTCCACTGCTCCAGAGTCCAATGACAGCAAGCTTTACACCACTCAAGCCGATGCTTGGCATTGCACATGGTTCTCTAAAGCTTGTGTGAGGCTGCTCGGCCATGGAAACCCCTTTCATGAAGCTCCTGACAAAATGCTCTTGTGCTGTCGCTGATTCCAGAGTCCGTTTGGAAGTCTGTAGTGAGCGTTGCAACCGAGGACAGACCATTTTTACACGCTTTGCGCATCAGCACTTGGTTGTCCAGTTCTGTGAGCTTGTGTGTCCTACCACTTCGCGGCTATAAACCTGCTGCCTATGCTGTCTGACGATCACTGTTAGTAAACTCAGCAAAAAAAGAAACTTCCTCTCACTGTCAACTGCGTTTATTTTCAGCATACTTAACATGTATATTTGTATCAACATAAGATTCAACAACTGAGACATAAACTGAACAAGTACCTCAGACATGTGACTAACATAAATGGAATAATGTGTCCCTGAACAAACGGGGGGGGGGGTCAAAATCAAAAGGAAGTCAGTATCTGGTGTGGCCACCAGCTGCATTAAGTACTGCAGTATATCTCCTCCTCATGGACTGCACCCGATTTGCCAGTTCTTTTTGTGAGCTGTTACCCCACTCTTCCACCAAGGCACCTGCAAGTTCCCAGACATTTCTAGGGGGGGGGAATGGCACTAGCCCTCACCGGGAGAGATCCAGGCTCTTCGCTGGCCATGGCAGAACACTGACATTCCTATTTTGCCTGCAATGACAACAAGCTCAGTCTGATGATGCTGTGACACACCTCCCCAGATCGTAATGGACCCTCCACCTCCAAATCGATTCCGCTCCAGAGTACAGGCCTCAGTGTAACGCTCATTCCTTCGACGATAAACGTGAATCCGACCATCTCCCCTGGTTAGACAAAACCATGATTCGTCAGTGAAGAGCACCTTTTGCCAGTCCTGTCTGGTCCAGCGATGGTGGGTTTGTGCCCATAGGCGACATTGTTGCCGGTGATGTCTGGTGAGGACCTGCCTTACAACTGGCCTACAAGCCCTACGTCCAGCCTCTCTCAGCCTATTGCGGACAGTCTGAGCACTGATGGAGGGATTGTGCATTACTGGTGTAACTCAGGCAGTTGTTGCCTACCTGTCCCGCAGGTGTGATGTTTGGATGTACCGATCCTGTGCAGGTGTTACACATGGTCTGTCACTGGGAGGATGATCAGCTGTCCGTCCTGTAGCACTGTCTTAGGCGTCCCACAGTACGGACATTGCAATTTATAGCCCTGGCCACATCTGCAGTACTCATGCCTCCTTGCAGCATGCCTAAGGCACTTTCACGCAGATTAACAGGGACCCTGTGCATCTTTCTTTCTGTGTTTTTCAGTCCGCAGAAAGGCCTCTTTAGTGTCCTAAGTTTTCAAAACTGTGACCTTAATTGCATACCATCTGTAAGCTGCTAGTGTCTTAACGACCGTTCTACAGTTGCATGTTCATGAATTGTTTATGGTTCATTGAACAGGCATGGGAAACGATGGTTAAACCCTTTACAATGAAGATCTGTGAATTTTTTTGAATTATCTTTGAAAGACAGGGTCCTGAGTTCTTCAAAGTAAATGAGGCATACTTTTATGTCTGCAGAATACCAGCAATCTATCACTTACATTGCCGTCAAAGTATTCACCCCTTTTTCCACATTGTGTTACATCCTGAATTTAAAATGGGATAAATTGATTTTTTTTCACTGGCTTACGCACAATACCCCATAATGTCAAGGTGAATGTTATTTGAAAAGGGCATCGATTGGTTAAATTATTTAAAAAATAACAAAGCAGACATTGAATATCCCTTTGAGCATGGCGAAGTTTATTACACTTTGGTTGGAGTATCAACACACCCTGTCACTGTAAAGATAAACATCCTTCCTAACTCCGTAGCCGGACAGGAAGGCTACAGCTCAGGGCTTTCACCATGAGGCCAATGGTTACTGTAAAACAGTTAGAGTTTAATGGCTATGATATACTGAGTGTGGATTAACAACATTGTAGTTACTCCACAATACTTCCTAATTGACAGCGAAAAGGAAGCCTGTACAGAATAAATATTCCACAACTTGCATCCTGTTTGCAACTAAGCAAAGTAATACTGCAAAAAATGTTCCCAGGCAATTCACTTTTTTCCTGAATACAAAGTGTTGTGTTTGTGGCAAATCCAATACAACACATTACTGATTACCACTCCATATTTCCAAGCATACATCGCATTCGGAAAGTATTCCAACCTCTTGACTTTTTCCACATTTTGCTACATTACAGCCTTCTAAAATGCATTTAAACATTTTTTTACAAACGTCCTGAGCGCTCTAGAGCAGGTTCTCATTAAGGATCTCCTTCCCGCGATCCTGACTTATCTCCCAGTCCCTGAAAAACATCCTCACAGCATGATGCTGCCACCACCATGCTTCATTGTAGGGATGGAAACCACTGTTCTTTGGGACCTTTAATGCTGCAGACATGTTTTTGTGCCCTTCCCCAGATCTGTGCCTCGACACAATCCTGTCTCGGAGCTCTACGGACTATTCCTTCGACCTTATTGCTTGGCTTTTGCTCTGACATGCACTGTCAACTGTGGGACCTTATATAGACAGGTGTGTGCCTTTCCAAATCATGTCCAATCATTTGAATATACCACAGGTGCTCCAGTCAAGTTGTAGAAACATCTCAAAGATGATCAATGGAAACCGGATGCACCTTACTTAAAATTGAGCACTCATAGCAAAGGATATGAATGCTTATGTAAATAAGGTGTTTATTTTTAATACATTTGCAAACATTTCTAAACCTGTTTTCACTTTCTCAGTATGGGGTATTGTGTGTAGTTTGAGAATTAAAATCCATTTTAGAATAACACTAATGTAACAAATGTGGGAAATGGGAAGGTGTCTGAATACCTTTTCGTGCGAAGGCACTGTAGTAGCGGCTTCATGTTACGTGTATGCTTGTAATCGTTAAGGACTTGGGAGTTTGTTAGGATAAAGAAGAAACAGAATGGCGCTAAGCGCTGGCAAACCCTAGAGGATAACCTGGTTGTCTGCTTTCCACCGAACACTGGGAGATGTGTTCACGGTTTTCAGCAAGACAACCTAAAACACAATGTCAAATCTACACTGTAGTTGCTTAGCAAGACAGTGAATGTTCCTGAGTGGCCCAGTTAGTTTTGACTTAAATCTACGGAAAGACCTGAAAAGGATGGTTTAGCAATGATCTATAACCAGAATTTTGTAAATAATCATGGGCTAATGTTGCACAATCCAGTTGTGGAAAGCTCTTAGAGACGTACCCAGAAAGACTCACAGCTGTAATCGATTCCAAATGGGATTCTACAAAGTATTGACTCAAGGGTTTGAATGCTTACGTCATTTAGGTTTCTGTATTTAATTTTCCATAAATTTGCTAAAATGTCAAAACATGTTTTCACTTTGTCATCATTTGGTATTGTGTGTAGATGGGTGAGGAAAAAATATATTTAATCCATTTTGAATTCAGGCTGTAACCCAAAAAATGTGGAATAAGTCAAGGGGTATGAGTACTTTCTGAAGGCAATGTAGGCCATGTTTTTTTTCATTTTCAGGTAGAGAGCTCACAAAGCAACTGCTTTCCAGCCCTCTAGATTGCACGTTCTCATCTCTAGTCCACACCTATTATTATAGCTTAGTGCTCAGCACAGACTGGACAAGTAGGCGGGCACCCAATGGATTATGGTCATTGTAGTTTAGTGTAGAATACATGTTAATTAACTGTGGATAATTTGCATGTTGGAAACTACTACATCAATCAGATCAAGCCTGAAATGTGAGCTCTCTACAGAAACTGTGCATTGATCACACAGAAAAAACGAAAGCAAAATGGAAATCAAATAATTAAACGGACGTCAGGCTAATTAGTTGTTTAACCCAAAAAGTAACCAAGATTTCGGGTTAATAACTAATGCATGAATGCTACGCTGTATTCTGATGTCTCCTGGCTAGGGTGAGTCACATTGACTGCTGCAGAATCAGACAGGATGATATGACCCGTGGTGTGTCAGTGTTGTATCAGGCCTACGTGCGTCTGAGTGCACATGTATTCTTTATCATTGAGCCTAAGGCGCTCTGCTTTTATCTGCTGACATGGTGACCTAGAGACATTGACGTCAGTGCAGTTGAGGTAATGGTTGGTTGTTGCAGTAGCATCTGCTTTTTCTTCCTCTTACAGGTTTTATTGATTAGTTTACTTCCTCAACACGAGTGTGAGGGCGGTTAGGGGTGAAGGTAGAAGCCTCAATCATAGATGGAAGCGAAAAAAGTGACCACAGGTAGTGGCAGCGAGATTAGTGGCAACTTTGTACTGTTGCTACACCCCATAGTCCAGCCAAGGTCAGTGAATTAAGAGAACTTAGCTTGAAAAGTTGAATCGGGTGTGGAACAAAGGCTTGTGCGCACCCTGCTGCTTATCTTCAGTGAATACCACTCATGTCTTCATTCATCTCTAAAGGAGAATCCATAACATCCTGTTTCTTAGGAAGGGGGGGGGGGGCAGCAGCAATGTTATTGTTCAGCGATACTCACAGCTGACTTCAGATAGGCTTTAAGGCTAAAATATCTTACTACTTACTTGGAAAGGGTATGATGTAAGTTGACTACGAATCTGCTTAAAGCGACATAGTTTATTTTTTTTTATCTACAGTTGAAGTCGGAAGTTTACATACACTTTAGCCAAATACATTTAAATTCAGTTTTTCACAATTCCTGACATTTAGTCTTGGTAAATATTCTCTGTCTTAGGTCAGTTAGGATCACCACTTTATTTTAAGAATGTAAAATGTCAGAATAATATAGATAATTATTTATTTATTTCATCATATTCCCAGTGGGTCAGAAGTTTACATACACTCAATTAGTATTTGGTAGCATTGCCTTTTACATTGTTGGGTCAAATGTTTTCTATAAGATTGAGTCAGGGTTTTGTGATGGCCACTCCAATACCTTGACTTTGTTGTCCTTAAGCCATTTTGCCACAACTTTGGAAGTATGCTTGGGTTCATTGTCCATTTGGAAGACCAATTTGCGACCAAGCTTTAACTTCCTGACTGATGTCTTAACATGTTGCTTCAATATATCCACATCATTTTCCTACCTCATGAATGTTATAAGCAGCCAGCTTGCTTCATCTGGCTAGTGAGGCTCAACCTGACCGGGTTATGTGTTGTGAAGCTAGCCACAATAGCTGACTTTGCGGTTAGCTTTTAAAATAAAACTATGTAATTGACAGTGATGCAAATGAATACAAATAGTAAAATTGCCATACCTTTTATTTTGAAGGCTAACCGCAAAGTCCACTATTGTGGCTTATCCTTATTGTGGCTAGCTTCACATAGATGGGTCCGGACACCATTAACCTCTAGCGACGAGCAATCCCGTATCCGGGAGCGTAATCATAGCCTCAAGCATTACCATAATGCAACGTTTCCTATTCATGAAAATCGCAAATGAAATAAATATATTGAAACACAAGCTTAGCCTTTTGTTAACAACACTGTCATCTCAGATTTTCAAAATATGCTTTTCAACCAAAGCTACACAAGCATTTGTGTAAGAGTATTGATAGCATAGCATTAAGCCTAGCATTCAGCAGGCAACATTTTCACAAACAAGAAAAGCATTCAAATACAATCATTTACCTTTGAAGAACTTCGGAAGTTTTCAATGACGAGACTCTTAGTTAGATAGCAAATGTTAATTTTTTCCGAAAATATTATTTGTGTAGACGAAATAGCTCCGTTTTGTTCATCACGTTTGGCTAAGAAAAATACCGGAAAATGCAGTCACTTACAACGCCAAACTTTTTTCCAAATTAGCTCCATAATATCGACAAACATCGCAAACGTTGTTTAGAATCAATCCTCAAGGTGTTTTTCACATATCTATTCGATAATCTATCTGTGGTGGCAGCTGGCTTCTCAACAGAAGCAAACGGAAAAATACTGCAGCTGGAGATTACGCAATAATTGCAACGGAGGACACCAAGCGACCACCTGGTAGATGTTGTCTCTTATGGTCAATCTTCCAATGATATGCCTACAAATACGTCACAATGCTGTAGACACCTTGGGGAAAACGTAAGCTGACTCCTAGCTCCTTCACAGCCATATAACTGACTCCGCAAGGAGTCATTGGAATGAGGCGGTTTCAAAAAATGCGGCACTTCCTGATTGGATTTTTATCTGGGTTTCGCCTGTAACATCAGTTCTGTGGCACTCACAGAAAATATCTTAGCAGTTTTGGAAACGTCAGGGTTTTCTTTCCAAAGCTGTCAATTATATGCATAGTCGAGCATCTTTTCGTGACAAAATATCTTGTTTCAAACGGGAACGTTTTTCATCCAAAAATTAAGAGCCCCTATATCGAAGAAGTTAACTTCTCAAATCAAATTTTTTTGTCACATACACATAGTTAGCAGATGTTAATGCGAGTGTAGTGTGATGCTTGTGCTTCTAGTTCTGACAATGCAGTAATAACCAACGAGTAATCTAACCTAACAATTTCACAACAGCTACGTTATACACAAGTGTAAAGGGATGAAGAATATGTACATAAAGATATATGAATGAGTGATGGTACAGAACGGCATAGGCAAGATTCAGTAGGTGGTATAGAGTACAGTATATACATGAGATGAGTAATGTAGGGTATCTAAACATTATATTAAGTGGCATTGTTTAAAGTGGCTAGGGATGCATTTTTTACATGTATGGCAGCAGCCACTTGATGTTAGTGGTGGCTTTTTAACAGTCTGATGGCCTTAAGATCGAAGCTGTTTTTCAGTCTCGGTCCTTGCTTTGATGCACCTGTACTGACCTTGCCTTCTGGATGATAGCGGGGTGAACAGGCAGTGGCTCGGGTGGTTGTTGTCCTTGATGATCTTTATGGCCTTCCTGTGACATCGGGTGATGTAGGTGTCCTGGAGGGCAGGTAGTTTGCCCCCGGTGATGCGTTGTGCAGACCTCACTACCCTCTGGAGAGCCTTACGGTTCTGGGCGGAGCAGCTGCCGTACCAGGCGGTGATACAGCCTGACAGGATGCTCTCGATTGTGCATCTGTAAAGCCAAATTTCTTCAGCCTCCTGAGGTTGAAGAGGCGCTGCTGCTGGGTGGACCAATTCAGTTTGTCTGTGTTGTGTACACCGAGGTATTTAAAAGTTAATACTCTCTCCACTACTGTCCCGTCAATGTGGATAGGGGGGTGCTCCCTCTGCTGTTAACTGAAGTCCACAATCATCTCCTTTGTTTTGTTGACGTTGATTGTGAGGTTATTTTCCTGACACCACACTCCGAGGGCCCTTACCTCCTCCCTGAAGGATGTCTCGTCGTTGTTGGTAATCAAACCTACCACTGTAGTGTCGTCTGAAAACTTGATGATTGAGTTGGAGGCGTGCATGGCAATGCAGTCGTTGGTGAACAGGGAGTACAGGAGAGGGCTCAGAATGCACCCTTGTGGGGCCCCATTGTTGAGGATCAGCGGGGTGGAGATGTTGTTACCTACCCTCACCACCTGGGGGTGGCCCGTCAGGAAGTCCAGTACCCAGTTGCACTGGGCGGGGTCGAGACACAGGGTCTCGAGCTTGATGACGAGGGTCATCAAGCTTGAGGGTTCTATGGTGTTAAATGCTGAGCTGTAGTCGATGAACAGCATTCTCACATAGGTATTCCTCTTGTCTAGATGGGTTAGGGCAGTGTGGTTGCGATTGCGTCGTCTGTGGAACTATTGGTGTAGTAAGCAAATTGGAGTGGGTCTAGGGTATCAGGTAGGGTGGAGGTGATATGGTCCTTGACTAGTCTCGTAAAGCACTTCATGATGACGGAAGTGAGTGCTACTGGGCGGTAGTCGTTTAGCTCAGTTACCTTAGCTTTCTTGGGAACAGGAACAATGGTGGCCCTCTTGAAGCATGTGGGAGCAGCAGACTGGGATAAGGGTTGATTGAATATGTCAAACACCAGCCAGCTGGTCTGCGCATGCTCTGAGGAAGCGGCTGGCGATGACGTCTGGGCCTGCAGCCTTGCGAGGTTTAACACGTTTAAATGTTTTACTCACGTCGGCTGCATTGAAGGAGAGTCTGCAGGTTTTGGTAGCGGGCCGTGTCAGTGGCACTGTATTGTCCTCAAAGCGAGCAAAGAAGTTCTTTAGTCTGTCTGGGAGCAAGATATCCTGTTCCGCGACGGTGCTGGTTTTCTTTTTGTAATGCGTGATTGACTGTAGACCCTGCCACATACCTCTTGTGTCTGAGCCGTTGAATTGCGATGGGCACCGTCCCACCTGGCCAACATCCGGTGAAATTGCAGAGCGCGAAATTCAAACAGTATTATAAATATTTAACTTTCATAAAATCACAAGTGTAATACATCAAAATTAAGCTTCTTGTTAATCCGGCCACTGTCAGATTTCAAAAAGGCTTCACGGCGAAAGAAGACCATGTGATTATCTGAGGACAGCGTCCTGCATACAAACACATGAAAAACATATTTCAACCAGGCAGGTGCGACACGAAAGTCAGAAATAGCGATATAAAAAAAGACTTACCTTTGATCTTCTGTTGGCACTCCAAAAGGTCCCAGTTACATCACAAATGGTCCTTTTGTTCGATAATGTCCTTTATATCCATAAAAACTCAGTTTAGCTGGCGTGCTTCAGTCAATAATCGACCCAGTTTCCCATTCATCCAAAATGTTACTAATAAACTTTTCCAAACAAGTCAAACAACATTTATAATCAAACCGTAGGTACCCTAATACGTAAATAAACAATACAAATTTAAGACGGAGAATCGTTATGGTCTTTCCCGGAGAAAAATACCAAAACGCGCTCTCTTCCATGCGCTTGGAAACACTACAGCCAAAATGGGAGCCACCTAGAAAAACTACAGTTTCTGGCTAATTTTTTTCAAAAAACCAGCTGGAAACTCTTTCTAAGGAAAATATGGGGCATCTGCCAAAAATGTAATATCAGTGCGTCATTAACCTATGTGATTTGTGTAGATCTGATGAGAAGTTTGGGCAAGGGGCTTGCTTGGCTTTGGATCACACTTCTGGCTGTAAGCAAACGAGTGCTGTGCGTTTTGGAAAAATACTGGCTGTATCCAAGGCTCAGCCAATCGTTCATATAACTGAATGCAGCACACTACTGAAGAGCGAATAGACAACCACTTTGCTAGTTACAGCATCAGCACCTCATGAGCTATAGAGGTGAAAGGAACACCACACACTTTCCCTATTTCTCACTTTTTCAATTCAGTGGATGAAAAGGGGTATGCCAGGTGTACTCTCTGCCTGAAAGAGATCAATTATGCCAACAAAGTGTATCATGCTCTGCTGGCACATTGTAGAACAGATGTCCACAGGCAGAAGGTGTACAATGTAATAATGTGCAGTGTAGCCCAAAGATATGGCTTGTCGTGTTGCACTTGACAGTAACACGTGTGAGTGAGGGGGGATTATTACTCCTTTTTTTTTACTCAGTCATTGTTTTTTTTTACACACATGTAGCCTTGTGCACTTGATCGACGTCTACTATAGTGGCCATTATAATAGAGCAAAAATAATGCCCTTTTGTTTAATTATATTTCTACTTTAAGATGTTTTTTCCCAAGTGCAATATTTAGGTTGGTGTGTGTGTGGTCACAAGCGTTCTATTATAAAGGCTCTCATGGCTAATTGCAATATTAGTGGGTTTTTTCCTCAATACTTAATCGTCATTTGCAGTAAAGTCTAGGCAACTAATAACATTGGATTGCTCTCTTTACATTTTTTTTAACTGTGAGTTAGGTTCCCATGAACCACTTGATATTTTTCTTGTGTAATTAGTTAACCTGCATTTCCCCCAAACAGGGATTGTTTTTGCATGTTTCGGTGCAACAGTGTTTCCTTTTTGGGCCCTCACCAGTTTGCATCCCTAGCTACGTAAACTTGGTTTGAAGACATGTCTAAATCTGGCCTCTATACAGGTGCAATTGAAATTGTTCAATATTGTCCCAACATTTTATAAATTCAATAAATTCAAATATTGAAAACATTTAAGGGGAACTGAAAGGTGTGCAACATGATGGATGATTGAAGCAGAGGCAAAATCAGTAAGTTCAGCCCCCCTTAAACACACAGCCTAAACCGCACTCTAACGCTTTCACGCTTGTGCTCACTCACACAAACTTCTCATTGTTCCAGTGGCCTCCCAAACCAACAGCTGCGAATTCCCCTCTCTCTGTGGTTTACACTCAGACACGCAGACCCACACACCAATGAACAAAAAAAAAAAACATGCTCAAACACTCACACATTCCTTATTTGTAAATGATGACAAACATTTGGATTTGAGTGGTAATGATAGGTTTCACTAAATGAATGAGACTGTGTGCAATGCCAGACTTGGTTTTGCTCGCTTTGTGAATGGGTCACTGTGACCCAGGCTTGCCTTGAGATGTTACTGTCTCCATATTGAACCCACAGTTCTCCTACTACGGTTTGTTGTGTCTTAACTAGGGACTTTAGTAGCGATTTGAGCCGACACAGTCTGAGGAATGTAAGCTTCACTTTATTTTATTCAGCATTCCTTATCTTCTCTCTACTCCTCCCCTCTTTCTCTCCTGGCTGTAGGGTAGATAACAACAGTTCGGTGCTGTTGTACTGCGTCTTCCCATATAAGGGCATGTGTTACTGGACAAGAGTTTGTGCAGGTGGGCAGTGGCCTTTGGCTGTGTGTTTGTTAAAATGATGTCATCCATCCTCATCACTTCTTCACACCCCTCATCTCTGATTCTTGAACCCCTCTATTCCAAAATAAAGCAACCCGCTTGAAATATTCATCCCTTTTTTAAACAATATACTTTTTATCTCTAGCTGCCTCTTCTGCCCCTGTCTGTCATCCATCCTACCTCCCCCTTTTTTTTTTATATATAAAAATATTTTTTCACCTCCACCTCTTCTCCTCTTCTGGAGAAGCAGAGCTAAAAGCAACAAGGGAGCAGGAATCGGCCTGTAATAGACGTGGAATGGGATTTGTGTGTGTGGTGAGTCATCAGACAGGAGCCGACGAGGCAGCTAGAGGTACTATTTCTATTGTTTAAAGGGCAGTTCTACTCAATGATGTCATCACATTCCATGCTGGCCTGATCTCTACCCTTGCTCTCTGTGGCTCGGACACTTTCTCTCACACTATTTTTCGCTCATTCTGCTTCTTTCTCGTTCTCACACACTCAGTCCCCCACAGGTGAAACTGTGAGTCAGCCCCCCCCCCCCCCCCCCCCTCCCATTTCACAATACACCTCTGTTCCTCCTTTCACCTTTTTACCCCGTTGTCAGCACCTCTCGCTCTTTCTGTTCAATTTCAGTTTAAGGGGCTTTATTGGCATGGGGAACAATGTTTACATTTCCAAGCAAGTGAAATGGATAACACAAGTGAAATAAGCTATAAATTAACAGTAAACATTACACAAGTTTCAAAAGAAAAGACATTTCAAATGTCATATCTATATACAGCGTTGTCATGATGTGCAAAAGGGAAAATAAATAAAGGTTGTATTTACAAGGGTTTGTTCTTCACTGGTTGCCCTTTTCTTGTGGCAACAGGTCACAAATCTTGCTGCTGTGATTGTACACTGGTATTTCATCCAATAGATATCGGATTTGTTTAATTTCTTTGCGGGTCTGTAATCTGAGGGAAATATGTGTCTCTATGGCCATACATTTGGCAGGGGGTTAGGAAGTGCAGCTCAGTTTCAACTCATTTTGTGGGCAGTGGGCACATAGGCTCTCAAGAGAAGACAGGCTGTCTGCCTTCAGCAGCCTTTCTCAATCGCTAGGCTATGCTCACTGAGTCTGTACATAGTCAAAGCTTTCCTTAAGTTTGGGTCAGTCACAGTGGTCAGGTATTCTGCCCCTGTGTACTCTCTGTTTAGGGCCAAATAGCATTCTAGTTTGCTCTGTTTTTTTGTAAATGCTTTCCAATGTGTCAAGTAATTATCTTTTTGTTTCTCCTGATTTTGGTTGGGTCTAATTGTGTTTTGCGTTCCTGGATCTCTTTTGGTTCTGTTTGTGAACAGAGCTCTGGGACTAGCTTCCTTAGGGTTCTCTTCTCCAGGTTAATTTCTCTGTAGGTGATGGCTTTGTTATGGGAGGTTTGGGAATCACTTCCTTTTAGACATTTGTAGAATTTACCGCCTCTTTTCTGGATTTTGATCATTAGCGGGTGTTGGCCAAATTCTGCTCTGCGTGCGTGATTTGTTTGTTGTACATGGAGGATATTTTTGCAGAATTCTGCATGCCGTCTCAATTTGGTGTTAGCCCCATTTCGTGAATTCTTGGTTGGTGAGTGGACCTCACAACCACAAAGTGCAATGGATTCTATAACTGATTCAAGTATTTTTAGATGGATCCTAATTGGTATGGTTCTTTAGATGACATAGGCGCTTTTTGCCTTCACACAGATCGTTCACAGCTTTGGAAGTTACCTGTGGCGCTTATGTTTAGGCCGAAGTTTGTTTTGTAGTTTTTGTGTGTTCTAGGGCAACATTGTCTAGATGGAATTTGTGGTCCTGGCGAGTGGACCTTTTTTTTGGAACGCCTTTTTTGTCTTACTGAGATTTATGGTCAGGGTCCATCTATGCAAGGTCTGACTGAATCTATGCAGAAGATATAGGTGCTGCGTAGGCCCTCCTTGGTTGGGGACAGAAGCACCAAATCATCAGCGAACAGACGTTTGACTTCAGATTCTAGTAGGGTGAGGCTGGGTGCTGCTGACTGTTCTTGTGCCCTCCCCAATTCGTTGATATATGTTGAGGGTGGGGGTTAATCGCTGTCTCACCACCTGGTCCTGTGGAAAGACCACAGGACCAATTTGAATCAGCCTTAATTTTTAAAAATCAAAGCATGAAGATTTTGCTTTTTTTTTTTTTTTTATTAGTTAGGGTGTGCAGGGTGAATACGTGATCTGTCGTACGGTAATTTGGCAAAACTCTTGGTTGCGTTTTTCTTTTGGATTAAATGGTGTCTGTTGTAAAATGTTTTGCAACAGAATCTGCGTATTGATTACACCCCTGCCGTTTCTACTTGTAGAATCGCAATGCTCGTCAATGGCCGAGAACTTGACTTTGAGTCAATCAGTGTATGCGCTGACAGAAGTGACAGAGGGCACTTTTCTCAGTGTAAACCACTCCCTTTTCATCAATTGTTCAAACTACAACAAAGTTGCATTTTTTTTTTCTAAAACAAATCTTTACATCTACCTAAGGAGTTTTGTCATAGAAGAAGGAATTTTGTTAGGTTGTTAATGTGCACCTTTTCATTACTTAGCTAGCTAACATTAGCTTTCTTACTGAGCCAGGAAGCACAATGCACACAACACTAAATGCTCTACCAAGCTAGCCATCTATCAAGATGAAGAAATTATTTAATTCACTCTCCATTATCCCAAACTGCTATTTCTCTAAATGGTTACAATAGCTATTTTGTACAACATAGCTAGCTAGCTACTCCATTGACTCTCGACAGCTAACGGGTAGCTGCTTTTTTTTTTTTTTTACAAATCCATTGTGTTTTAATGATGTTGCTAGTTATCTATTTGTGGCTATCTGGTTAGTGTCAACAACGGCTTATTACAAAATGGCTAGCTAGCAACGTTAGTGTAACTTGCCAGTTAGCGTACATTAGCTGCATCAGACACGCCAAACAAGCTACTGCCACCTTGTGGCCTTGAGTATTTAAAAGAAGCAAATCGGAGTTAACTTAACTGACGACTCTCTGGGTACAGGTGCTAAGTACCCATCGGCAGTCAGATTTCCCGATATGGCAGACCCTTAAACCACAGCTCTTACTCAGTTGAGAGAGGCACTAGTATACCAAGAGTCCTGTGTCTGTGTTTGTGTCAGACTGAAAGAGACAAAGAAATGTGGTCACCTCCGTCTCTCTCCATGCCCCTCCCTAGCATAACCGGTTTGACAGGTGTATGTCTGTGCTTGTTTGTGTGTGGAGCCTTGGTATACTAACCTTTTTTTAAACCAGGAACCAATGGGCGGATGAGATGTTTTTATCAGCAGATAAGAGTAATTACTACTGTCTGAGCCTGTTTGTCTGGCTCTGATAGTACTGTATTCCGTTCTATTGTGTGCTTTGAAGAGGCTGGAACGAAAAACAGTGAAGGAGAGGGATGAAAGAGGGGACGTTGCCAGAGGGGGAGAGGAGGTTGGATAGAGATTGGTAGAGAGAAAAAGGAGCGAAGGGGCTTAAGGCGAGGTTGGGAGAGTGAGTGAGAAATGGGCTGGGGGAGGGATGGACGGACAGTACTGGAGGGCTTTAAACAAAGGAGAGGAGATGGATCCTGGGAGTTGGTGTTCTTGTCTCTCTGCTGACGGTGTGTTTTGTCTGGCCCAGACGAGCTGCAGTCTCAACTGAGCCACAGCTACTGTACTGTTAAAGCTAGTGTAAAATAGGTGTGTGTATTGTCTGGCAGGATAGCCATTGGGCTGTTTTAACAAATGAACAGAGATCACATTTTATTGGACACATGCAGATGTTATTGCGGGTGTAGCGAAATGCTTGTGTTCCTAGCTCCAACAGTGCAGTAAAATCTAAAAACAATTCACACACATACATAAAAGTAAATGAATGGAATTAAGAAATAAATTAGTGATGCGCCGATATTGATGATGTATTATACTTTAAAATTGCATTGGGGTGTACTTATTTCACTGTACAGCCCTACCTATGGATTGTTGGTCATTGACATGGGGTATGTCTACTCAGTGACACCCAGAGAAAATTAGCATTGTAGCTCTTATTGCGTGCCTCAAACAACTATGAATTGAGACACATTTATTGTTTGTTCTTAACTGACTTGCCTAGTTAAATAAATGTTTTGTTTTGGAGTCTGATAACTCTGAGGACATTGGGGGGGAAAAAATATATTGGGTATTGAGAAGACTGTTAGCTTATTTTATTGATCTCCAATCCTTAGGTAAAGCTGTACAGTGCAATATGAATGTCAATACACACAACAGGCTGACTGGGGAGGTTATTTCACAGTCGCAGTCCTGCGGTAAGAGCTACAACGCTAATATTTGGTTAAACTCTTCAGTTGTGTTCTGTGTGTGTCACAGTAGACTGATATTAGAGGTCGACCGACTTGTGAATTTTCAACGCCGATACCGATTTATTTGAGGACCAAAAAAAGCCGATACCGATTTAATCAGACGATTTTTAAAAATGAATTTATAAAAAAAAATATTGATATTTTAAAATGTATTTGTAATAATGATAATTACAACAATACTGAATGAACACTTATTTTAATTTCATAATACATCAATAAAATCATTTTAGCCTCAAATAAATAATGAAATATGTTCAATTTGGACTTCACTACTTCCGGCGCCGACAGAGATGGCCGCCTCGCTTCGCGTTCCTAGGAAACTATGCAGTTTTTTGTTTTTTTACGTGTTATTTCTTACATTAGTACCCCAGGTCATCTTAGGTTTCATTACATACAGTCGAGAAGAACTACTGAATATAAGATCAGCATCAACTCACCATCAGTACGACCAAGAATATGTTTTTCGCGACGCGGATCCTGTGTTCTGCCTTACAAACAGGACAACGGAGTGGATCCTATGCAGCGACCCAAAAAAACGACTCCGAAAGAGAGGGAAACGAGGCGGTCTTCTGGTCAGACTCCGGAGACGGGCACAGCGCGCACCACTCCCTAGCATTCTTCTTGCCAATGTCCAGTCTCTTGACAACAAGGTTGATGAAATCCGAGCAAGGGTAGCATTCCAGAGGGACATCAGAGACTGTAACGTTCTTTGCTTCACGGAAACGTGGCTTACTGGAGAGACGCTATCCGAAGCGGTGCAGCCAACAGGTTTCTCCACGCATCGCGCAGACAGGAAAAAACATCTTTCTGGTAAAAAGAGGGGCGGGGGCGTATGCCTTATGACTAACGTGACATGGTGCGATGAAAGAAACATACAGGAACTCAAATCCTTCTGTTCACCTGATTTAGAATTCCTCACAATCAAATGTAGACCGCATTATCTACCAAGAGAATTCTCTTCGATTATAATCACAGCCGTATATATCCCCCCCAAGCAGACACATCGATGGCTCTGAACGAACTTTATTTAACTCTCTGCAAACTGGAAACAATTTATCCGGAGGCTGCATTCATTGTAGCTGGGGATTTTAACAAGGCTAATCTGAAAACAAGACTCCCCAAATTTTATCAGCATATCGATTGCGCAACCAGGGGAGGAAAGACCTTGGACCATTGTTACTCTAACTTCCGCGACGCATATAAGGCCCTGCCCCGCCCCCCTTTCGGAAAAGCTGACCACGACTCCATTTTGTTGATCCCTGCCTACAGACAGAAACTAAAACAAGAGGCTCCCACGCTGAGGTCTGTCCAACGCTGGTCCGACCAAGCTGACTCCACACTCCAAGACTGCTTCCATCACGTGGACTGGGAGATGTTTCGTATTGCGTCAGATAACAACATTGACGAATACGCTGATTCGGTGTGC
Organism: Oncorhynchus mykiss; assembly: GCF_013265735.2. Lineage (NCBI taxonomy): Eukaryota > Metazoa > Chordata > Actinopteri > Salmoniformes > Salmonidae > Oncorhynchus > Oncorhynchus mykiss. The sequence goes on from NC_048578.1 coordinate 13,277,950, forward strand.
GAGTTCATTAGAACGTGCGTTGAAGATGTCGTTCCCATAGCAACGATTAAAACATTCCCTAACCAGAAACCGTGGATTGATGGCAGCATTCGTGTGAAACTGAAAGCGCGAACCACTGCTTTTAATCAGGGCAAGGTGTCTGGTAACATGACCGAATACAAACAGTGCAGCTATTCCCTCCGCAAGGCTATCAAACAAGCTAAGCGCCAGTACAGAGACAAAGTAGAATCTCAATTCAACGGCTCAGACACAAGAGGCATGTGGCAGGGTCTACAGTCAATTACAGACTACAGGAAGAAACCCAGCCCAGTCACGGACCAGGATGTCTTGCTCCCAGGCAGACTAAATAACTTTTTTGCCCGCTTTGAGGACAATACAGTGCCACTGACACGGCCTGCAACGAAAACATGCGGTCTCTCCTTCACTGCAGCCGAGGTGAGTAAGACATTTAAACGTGTTAACCCTCGCAAGGCTGCAGGCCCAGATGGCATCCCCAGCCGCGCCCTCAGAGCATGCGCAGACCAGCTGGCCGGTGTGTTTACGGACATATTCAATCAATCCCTATACCAGTCTGCTGTTCCCACATGCTTCAAGAGGGCCACCATTGTTCCTGTTCCCAAGAAAGCTAAGGTAACTGAGCTAAATGACTACCGCCCCGTAGCACTCACATCCGTCATCATGAAGTGCTTTGAGAGACTAGTCAAGGACCATATCACCTCCACCCTACCTGACACCCTAGACCCACTCCAATTTGCTTACCGCCCAAATAGGTCTACAGACGATGCAATCTCAACCACACTGCACACTGCCCTAACCCATCTGGACAAGAGGAATACCTATGTGAGAATGCTGTTCATCGACTACAGCTCGGCATTCAACACCATAGTACCCTCCAAGCTCGTCATCAAGCTCGAGACCCTGGGTCTCGACCCCGCCCTGTGCAACTGGGTACTGGACTTCCTGACGGGCCGCCCCCAGGTGGTGAGGGTAGGCAACAACATCTCCTCCCCGCTGATCCTCAACACTGGGGCCCCACAAGGTTGCGTTCTGAGCCCTCTCCTGTACTCCCTGTTCACCCACGACTGCGTGGCCACGCACGCCTCCAACTCAATCATCAAGTTTGCGGACGACACAACAGTGGTAGGCTTGATTACCAACAACGATGAGACGGCCTACAGGGAGGAGGTGAGGGCCCTCGGAGTGTGGTGTCAGGAAAACAACCTCACACTCAACGTCAACAAAACTAAGGAGATGATTGTGGACTTCAGGAAACAGCAGAGGGAACACCCCCCTATCCACATCGATGGAACAGTAGTGGAGAGGGTAGCAAGTTTTAAGTTCCTCGGCATACACATCACAGACAAACTGAATTGGTCCACTCACACAGACAGCATCGTGAAGAAGGCGCAGCAGCGCCTCTTCAACCTCAGGAGGCTGAAGAAATTTGGCTTGTCACCAAAAGCACTCACAAACTTCTACAGATGCACAATCGAGAGCATCCTGGCGGGCTGTATCACCGCCTGGTATGGCAACTGCACCGCCCTCAACCGTAAGGCTCTCCAGAGGGTAGTGAGGTCTGCACAACGCATCACCGGGGGCAAACTACCTGCCCTCCAGGACACCTACACCACCCGATGTCACAGGAAGGCCATAAAGATCATCAAGGACATCAACCACCCGAGCCACTGCCTGTTCACCCCGCTATCATCCAGAAGGCGAGGTCAGTACAGGTGCATCAAAGCTGGGACCGAGAGACTGAAAAACAGCTTCTATCTCAAGGCCATCAGACTGTTAAACAGCCACCACTAACACTGAGTGGCTGCTGCCAACACACTGACACTGACTCAACTCCAGCCACTTTAATAATGGGAATTGATGGGAAATGATGTAAATATATCACTAGCCACTTTAAACAATGCTACCTTATATAAATGTTACTTACCCTACATTATTCATCTCATATGCATACGTATATACTGTACTCTATATCATCGACGGTATCCTTATGTAATACATGTATCACTAGCCACTTTATACTATACTATGCCACTTTGTTTACATACTCATCTCATTTGTACATACTGTACCCGATACCATCTACTGTATCTTGCCTATGCTGCTCTGTACCATCACTCATTCATATATCCTTATGTACATATTCTTTATCCCCTTACACTGTGTACAAGACAGTAGTTTTGGAATTGTTAGTTAGATTACTTGTTATTACTGCATTGTCGGAACTAGAAGCACAAGCATTTCGCTACACTCGCATTAACATCTGCTAACCATGTGTATGTGACAAATAAAATTTGATTTGATTTGAATTTGGTTTAAATAATGCAAAAACAAAGTGTTGGAGAAGAAAGTAAAAGTGCAATATGTGGATGTAAAAAGCTAACGTTTCAGATCCTTGCTCAGAACATGAGAACATATGAAAGCTGGTGGTTCATTTTAACAGGACTATTCAATATTCCCAGGTAAGAAGTTTTAGGTTCTAGTTATTATAGGAATCATAGGACAATTTCTCTCAAAACGATTTGTATTTCATAAACCTTTGACTATTGGATGTTCTTATAGGCACTTTAGTATTGCCAGTGTAACAGTATAGCTTCCGTCCCGCTCCTCGCTCCTACCTGGGCTCGAACCAGGAACACATTGACAACAGCCACCCTCGAAGCAGCGTTACCCATGCAGAGCAAGGGGAACAACTACTCCAAGTCTCAGAGCGAGTGATGTTTGAAATGCTATTAGCGCACACCCTGCTAACTAGCTAGCCATTTCACATCGGTTACACCAGCCTAATCTCGGGAGTTGATAGGCTTGAAGTCATAAACATCGCAATGCTTGAAGCATTGCGAAGAGCTGCTAGCAAACGCATGAAATTGCTGTTTGAATGAATGCTTTCGAGTCAGCTTGTTCCTACCATCGCTCAGTCAGACTGCTCTATCAAATCATAGACTTAATTATGACATAATAAGACACATTAAAATGGTAGAATCCGGAAACTATCATTTTTGAAAACGAAACGTTTATTCTTTTAGTGAAATAAAGCACCGTTTTGTATTTTATCTAATGGATGGCATCCCTAAGTCTAAATATTGCTGTTACATTGTACAACCTTCAATGTTATGTCATAATTATGTACAATTCTGGCAAATTAATTACGGCCTTTGTTAGGAATAAATGGACTTCACACAGTTTGCAATGAGCCAGGCGGCCCAAACTGCTGCATATACTGACTGCTTGCATGGAACGCAAGAGAAGTGACACAATTTGCCTAGTTATAAGAACTTCATGTTAGCAGGCAATATTAACTAAATATGCAGGTTTAAAAATATATACTTGTGTATTAATTTTAAAGAAAGGCATTGATGTTGGTGCAATGACAGGGCTTTTTTTGCAAATGTGCTTGTTAAATCATCACCCGTTTGTCGAAGTAGGCTGTGATTCAATGAGAAATTAACCGGCACCGCATCGATTTATATGCAACGCAGGACACGCTAGATAAACTAGTAATATCATCAACCATGTGTAGTTAACTAGTGATTATGTTAAGATTGATTAGTTTTTATAAGGTAAGTTTAATGCTAGCTAGCAACTTACCTTGGTTTTTTGCTGCCCTTGCGTAACAGGTAGTCAGCCTGCCATGCAGGCTCCTCGTGGAGTGCAATGTAATCAGGTGGTTAAAGCGTTGGACTAGTTAACTGTAAGGTTGCAAGATTGAATCCCCCGAGCTGACAAGGTAAAAATCTGTCGTTCTGCCCCTGAACAAGGCAGTTAACCCACTGTTCCTAGGTCGTCATTGAAAATAAGAATGTTCTTAACTGACTTACGTAGTTAAATAAAAATTGGCAAATCGGGGTCCACAATAGGCAATGTGCACTATTGTGCCTAATCCTTATTGTGGCTAGCTACTCAACCCGGTCAAGTCGAGCCTCACTAGCCAGATGACGCTAGCTGACTGTTTATAATGTTAGCTTTGGGCAACAGGGTTAAGTAGCTGGCTTGCTATCTACCCCAGAAGTTGCGGTCGAACAAATAATGCTTTATTACCAACGCGGTATTATAAACGCACAGTTCGTGGCTGGTTTTTGCTTGTTTGCTGACTTTTTTTGTACAGCTTCGACAGTGCTTCTGATAGTGTGGCGCTAGGCTTGCATGTGCAAATTCAGAACACACAACATTTTATAATAGAACTGTTATTTGACGTTTCAAATTAAAAGCTTATTTAACGTGTCATAGGTCAAAGAACACTTAGTATTATTGTCAATCTTTTTTGACACACAAAGACCCAAACGGTGTGCCATAGTATGTTGTGAAGCTAATAGCAGTGACGCTATTACTGTGTAACTACGGTAGGGCAACATCTGAATAGCGCACTTGGTAACGTTAGTGTGTACTGATGCTTGACCAGTCGCGAAAGCCAACATCACCCACGACAGAGAACAGTTGATTTGTCAAGTGCAATGAATTCCATTATCTTGGGGTTGATGGGTTTCACCTTTGCGTTGTCTCGCTGTTACTCTTTCAAATGACTGCTAGACTTGTTGACTGCTCGAGCCACACAGCAGACATTGTGGGCTAGGTTAGGAATGCTGTGTTGCGCATATAGAACAATTTTACGTGACGTCATTACGTTATATAGGTATGCACGCCAACTTTGACAACGTGCATGTTCAATTCTACATACTCAAGTGTTTAGCGATCATCTTCCTTAATTCTTAAACTTTTAAATCTGCATTTTCACTCTTTCCTTTGTTTCTCTCTGTCCCCCTCTGCAGTATCTTTTGCCTTATCCACCTTCCTCTTTCTGGGCCTTGTGGTTTGGCAAACTTAATCTACTCTACCCATGAGCCCCTGCAAATAGGGCTCCACCTTTGACCTTGGCCTGACCTCTCACCTCTTCTCCAAAGCCACACCCCTTGGCGAAGGTGTGTATCTCTGCTTTTTTGCTCTTTCTATTTAGTGTTGCACAGAAATACTGAGAATCCTCTACTTTTTCGATACAAAAAAGCCTCCTGTTCGTTACTAGAATTTGTTACGTTCGGTACTTCTGTCAAATGTGTTTCATGTGAGTGTTTCAGTGCAGCCCCTTTATAGCACGAAGAGGAAAGTACCTGCTCCACTTACTCATTCATTGCTCGAGCTGTCTGGCCTGCTTTGTTAGCACCCCACGCATGCTGCACTGAAGTTAACACACTTGAATAATGCAACACGAAATGTTGAAAATGTTCATTACAGTTCGCAATACCACGTCCATACAGGCGAGAATACTTTACAATGCAAGATGATACCAGTATCTTCCAGCTATAATTGTACTAGGCTAACTTTCCCTGCTAGCTTATGTCCTTTTCTCATCCCGGAAGTTACGGTATTACTGGCTTAGTACTCAAGGGGGTGCCAAAAACACTGGGCGTTTATTACAGAATGCTAACAAAATGACCATAAGTAGTAGTGAATTTCCATGGAGGCTACTAGCTAAATATGGTAATGAGTGGAAATTTTAAATAAACTAAAGTGATACATATTACATATACATACACCTTATGTATACATATACCTACACCTTATTAATTATTCCACTTAATTCGATAAGAGCAAGTTAAACTTTGGGGTTGAGTTAACGCCGAACTCTGTTTTTTTTCACACAGGAAAAAGAATGCATAAGAAATATCTTGCTGTGTTTTTGTAAACACTGATCTAAAATCCTTATTTTAATTTCTGTTCGGCATCACTCATTTTGTTCTTCAGTTGCTCTTCTCTACTCTGAGAATTCACCAACCGGCATTCTATCAGCGGAATTTCTCTGACTGTGTAGCTTCTTTTGTCCGTGTACAGCCAGCCTACTTTTTCACCAGTAAAATACCAGATTCATTTTAAGTATGACATTAGAATATAGCCAGCTATATTTCCTATGATAAACATTAGAAATATGGCCATGCATAGTTTTTGCTAAAAAAATACCTTTTTTTTGTTTTTGTTGTTTTTTTTCATTGTAAGCTCATTTACTTGTGTGGCTGCCAGCCAAATAGTTCCACTTCCGTTGTCCTCTGAAAATGAAGCTATTTTCTGCCGAAAGGAAAACTATAGTTGCCCGTCCCTGATCACTTTATTGAAGCAGAACACTGACTTTCAATATAAAATGTGACCCGTGTCAATACACAGCTTGACTCAACAGCTTCCCCTTTTCCCCGTGCTATCTACAAACAAATGCGTGACTGTTCTGGGGAACTACAGTAATCTTCATACTGTGCAATGTGATGGATGACATGAAGAAATAAATCTGCTTTATTTCCTAACGAATTGCACAGGTTGACTGCAGGTATTTACTTAAAAACTAGTTACAAATATAAACATGTATTGAGAAACGTTTAAACTTTTAAATAGTTTTGACGGTATTGAAAAATACCCCGGTATACTGCCCAAGCCTAGTAGAGTGTATGGAGCAGTGTGTGTGTGCTCTCTCTGTAGAGTGTATGGAACAGTGTGAGAGCGCTGCGGCTCTCCTGGAGTCGGTGAGGGAGCAGGAGGTGCAGTTTGAACAGCTGACCAGAGCGCTGGAGGAGGAGAGGAGGAGAGTGAGCCTGCTCAGCCCCCCGTCCTGCCCCCTCCCCCACACACAGGTAACAGCCCAGCCCCCATCCACGTCTCCCCAGGGGAGATTTCCTAGGGCCGTTTCTAGATGCAGGCGAAAAGACCAGGCATCCCTCATCTTTCCTTCCATCATCCCTCCATCATCCAGTGATTGCTGTTATCACCCTCCATCCATCGCATCCAACCCCATAATCCATCCCTCCGTTCCTCCACTGGCGCTGTGAATTGTGTGGTACCTGTGCGTTGCATTTCAATTCTTATCCTTTAACACACTACTGTGTGTGTTTACATATCTCTACAGCTTTAACAGGCCATGCATTTCCCATCACGTACCTCTGCATAACGCCGTCACTCACCACCACACTTACTGCACCCCCACACATTCACACAAAACCTTCATACCACCCTTGCATACCTTTTGCAGGCCTCTGTCATGTAATTACAGCTATTCTCATCTTTGCCCCAGCATGTTGTGGTCAGAACTGCACCTGAAATGCTGCAGTCAGTTCTCATGCATGCAGCCTCATACTACCACTAAGATTATCATTCTAAACGATACACCGTATCAACTAAAAGAGGAACTGCTTCAAGAACTCCGAATATCATTGTCCTATGTTATGTAGTCATGTTTGTCCACAGCAGTGAAGTCACTATGCTTTATCATGAATTTACAGCCGTGATGGGAGAAGCCGTGGAGAAGCCTTTTTATTTTTTTTACATTTTTTATTTTATTTTACTGTGTAAACACAGACTGATTGGGAAGGTGAAGTGGTTGCCTTATTTTATTTTTTTTATAAAGCATCCTAGCAGGGCTAATTGGTTTAAGGTTGTCCTGTCATTCTCTACCATGCTTAGTCAGTGTGTTAAGCAATGTTTCATGACTGTCACTGGGTAGGTTTTGCCTCTCCCGGTTCAGGTGTCTTTGTTTATCTAATTTTAAGTATAATTCCACGTTTGGACTAAACTTGGTGCTTAACACATTTACTGTTAACTAGTTAACAACAGCTTTAGAATGTGAAGGGAAATATGCATTTCCTCCTGTAACCGTGGATGAACAGGCCTGACCCCTTGAGGACAGAGTAGGCACTACACACAGCCACACAGCTATAGCACAGATGGAACAATGAGGCGGATATTTCATCGGATGTATAAATGTGAAGCAGCATCTTGGTGTTTCCACTCACTACCAAATAAGGTGGTGAGGGGAAGCCCAGTGGCCGGCAGTGGGATGGAGCAAGATGGATTTTGGCCGGCATTTTGCTAATTTTCTTTTTGAACTTGATCTGTTACAAACAGTTGACTAAGTTTGAGTGCACGGGAGAATTGAGTTATTGCACAAGCGCACTTCAGAGTAGGTGTTGTCCAACAGAAATATGCAAATGCATGCTAGAACGAGCCAATATGATCTCATTAGCTTGTGCTTGGCTCTGCCCAACTCCTTTTCCCACTGATTCATTTGCTCCCATTGGAAACGACATTGGGGTCTATCTTGGGTTAGTTCTAAAATAATGAGTGAGTCTGCACTACAGCCATGGACCCACCTTTTTTTGTCCTCCATCCAGCCTTCATTGAAGTGATCTAACATGAAATGAGTGGTGGAAGAAGCAATGGTTTGGTCATTGATTACCTCAAAGGGAGAAGGAAAGGAAGGATACATTTTCAAAGTATTTGAATGTGGTAGATGACTGAGGTATTGAGAGAACAGGGTCTCTTTGGTTGTCATGATGCCAGCAGTGTTCGAGTGGTTGTAGGGAGATGTTGTAGTCTAGACTACAACCCAGTTGGATCCTCTATAATGTCTCTAAAGACGCCTGTGAATATGAGTTCTCTTGGTTGACGGTTTCTCTCTCTCCTCCTCAGAACGGGCGTCTGGGGGATGTGGACATAGAACGACTGAAACTGAGTGAGGGATACATTAACGGGACACAGGTCTGTGTGTGACGCTCTGTGTGTGACGCTCTGTGTGTGACGCTCTGTGTGTGACGCTCTGTGTGTGACGCTCTGTGTTAACAGTACATGATGGTGGACCCAGCACATGGCTCTCTAGACGAGAGCTACACACCAGAAGGTGATTCCCAGGAAGTACACTCCGCCTTCTCAGACGATGGAACCAATGGACGGCGGGCAGGGAATGCGGTATAAACACACTTTGTACTGTAACTGAAAATAATATCCTCCATGGATGACAAACAATTATCTACAACTTCCTCTCATGGTGATGTACTTCCTCTTCTGCAGATGAAGGTGATCACCTCACGTACTGTCCTGCCCTCTGATTCGATGTCCATTGACGGGGGAGTGTCCGTCTCGGGCATGGGCGGTTACAGTGCCACTCTGGACCGTTCCTACAGGCAGGGTGGAGGGGGGGACTACCCCACAGCCACGGTCCCCAGGAACTACCACTACGGTCCCGCGGGGGGTTACGACGACTACAGGAGCGCCCCGCCTTCTGAGGCCTACGCTAGCCTGAGCAGAGGCACACGCATGGACGACCGCTACAGGTCAGACCACTGCCACTGTCGTTAAAGTTTGTGAAAATGCCGAAGAGCACTGTAAAGAAAGAAAAATGCTAGTATTCTTTTGAAGATTTCCTATCTTTGGTATAATTGATATTCTGTCTCTCTCCAGACCTGCGGATGGGTACAGGACACTTGACTCTGGGTACCGTGCCCCCAGTAGACAGCAGCTGGACCCCTACGCAGCCCAGCCCCAGGTGGGGCGAGGGGTGAGGGGCATGGGAAGTGCCCTGGAGCTGGGGGGCATGCGCTATGCCCACCAGGGCCACTATGGCATGGAGGATGACCAGAGGAGTCTGGGATATGATGATGTGGAGTACAGTATGGCTCCTCCCACCATGCATCCAGGATACGGCACCATGCCACGACTAGGCCCAGGCCCAGGAGGACTGGACAGACGCAGGCTCAGGTAGACACACACCACTCGGATATGTATGTACAACACACACACACACCAATTAATTCGCGTCTGATTTGTCCAATTGTCCCTTAGGAGTTGTGAGGACACTTTGGAAGGGGACATGGGAGGAGTTGACACCTACACCTGGGGCGTCAACATGGAGAGAGGAAGTATGGCGTCATTGGACAGCACCCTGAGGAAGGGTCCGCCCACATCCTGGAGACAGCCGGAGCTCCCTGAGGTCATCGCCATGTTGAACTACAGGCTGGACCCGGTCAAAACCAACGCTGCTGCCTTCCTCCAGCACCTCACCTTCAAGAACGACAAGGTAACACACACACACACACACACACACAAACCTTGTATACTGGCAAACAAATTGATTTGTATTGAAATTATGGATATTACAAGTGTTAATGTACTGCTATCAGTGTTTTAGGATGGGTTTGGTGTGTGTGACCATGTTGGTTATGTAGGTGAAATCGGAGGTGCGTCGTTTAAAGGGGATCCCTTCTCTGGTCTCGTTGCTGGACAACCCCAAGAGGGATGTACACCACTCGGCTTGCGGGGCGCTCAAGAACATCTCGTACGGACCAGATCACGACAACAAGATCGCCATCAAGAACTGTGACGGCATTCCCGCCTTAGTCCGGCTACTGAGGAAGGCCAGAGACCAAGACCTCACTGACACCATTACAGGTAAATACTACTGTTCAGTCTCTCCAAGATTTCAAAGTGATTATTTTGTGCTGTATGCTTGCAAAAATGCTTGATTTTGCTGCGGCAATTCTGTAATTTTGCATGGCAATATGCAATGATTTTTACCAATTTGTCGCAAAAATGCATAGACGGCAAAGTTTGACTTGTGGCTTGATTTGAACCATATGCGGCGATTTTGCGGTGAAGAGTTGAAATTACGAGTACTCTTTGTCTACTGCGGTGATGGCTCCGTTTTTATGTGGAAATAGCCCTCATAATATGCAGGAATTTGATTTGGCCCCAAAATTGTAATCATGGAATTCTGAAGGGACTGACTACTCTGTTACAGTACTAGTTATGGGACAGTAAAACAATACCGTGTAGTAGTCCAACTCTACTTCAGCCTTATAACCTTTACTATAATTCCTTATTATTGGTCCCAACCAGAGAACTGAGAGTCATGAAGATGATGGACGCATCTCCCTCTTCTTCCTCAGGCACATTGTGGAACCTATCGTCTCACGACTCGGTGAAGATGGAGATCGTGGACCACGCGTTACACGCCCTCTCAGACGAGGTGATGGTGCCACACTCTGGCTGGGAGAGAGGGAGTGACGGAGGGGAGGAGAGCCTCAAACCACGCCACCTGGAGTGGGAGACGGCCCTCACCAACACAGCTGGCTGTCTGAGGTACGTGGAGGAAGCGGACAGCAGGAGGTGGATGGACAAAGGGAGTATGTATTGGGGATGTTGAACCCTAAACATTGTAACTATATATTTTTTGTTTTGTTCAGAAACGTGAGCTCAGAACGTAGTGAGGCCAGGCGGAAGCTGAGAGAGTGCGCAGGATTGGTGGACTCACTGATGTACATTGTCCAATCACAGATCAACCGCAAAGATGTGGACAACAAGGTGTTTAACCCAACCCATAGCTTCTAATCGATTGCTGATGAATTTTACTTACTGGAGTAATGACCCTTTGAAACCTCCCATCTCCCTGTCTCTGTGCAGTTGGTGGAGAACAGCGTTTGTCTGCTGAGGAATCTGTCCTATCAGGTTCACCGAGAGGTTCCCGGCTGCGAGCGCTACCAGGAGGCCGCACCTCTAAACCAGGGCCCCGCCCCCGGTTCCAACAAGGCCGGCTGCTTCGGCTCACGGAAGGGCAAAGGTCAGTAACCGGCCTGTAACCCCAAAAGGTCGATGTCTTTCCCCCCCCCCCCCCCCCCCCCCGGAGATCTTATTAGCATAATAAACACATCTGTTTAATCTAGAGAGATGTTTTTTTCCCCTCATTGGATGCATCTCAATCAGAGCTAGAGCTTATCAGACCATGAGACATCCTGAAAATCGGTCTTTTCACAAAATCGTCTGTAGCGTCCAAACCCCCACAAGCGTCTTGGGACTCGTCTGATGTCGGTCGGTACAGAAAATCTGTCAAATTCTGTCTGTAGCGTCCAACAGTTTAAAGGTGAGACTCTCATGAAAATGTTGGTCGTTTATCTCTAGGATGCCCACAGGCCTCGAGACTCGTCTGAAGGCCCCCCCAGTACCACTGATGTCAGTATATATGGAGACTGTTTAATGACAAAAATAAGGGTTTAAATATACTATTTTTCATGGTTCGGGCTAGGCCCCTTCGTTCCAGTGAAGGGAAATCGTAACATTACAGCATACAATATTCTAGATGATTCTGTGCTTCCAACTTTGTGGCTACAGTTTGGGGAAGGTCCTTTCCTGTTTCAACATGACAAAGCCCTGTGCACAAAGCAAGGTCCGTATTGAAATGGTTTGTCCATCTGTGTGGAACAACTTGACTGGCCTGCACAGAGCCCTGACCTCAACTCCATCAAACACCTTTGAGATTTAATTGGAATGCCGACTGGGAGCCAGGCCTAATCGCCCAACATCGGTGCCCGACCTCACTAATGATCTTGTGGCTAAAGGGAAGCAAGACCCTGCAGTAATGTGCCAACATCTAGTGGAAAGCCTTCCCAAAAAAGTAAAGGGGGGACCAACTCCATTTTAATGGCCATTATTTTTGAATGACATGTTCTACGAGCAGTGCTTAAACTCTTATGGGTTAAAGGCCATAGTTCTCTGTGGCTAGAGGTAGAAAATGTCCCTTACCTCCAGATCTAGGATCAGATCACCCTCTCCCCATTCCTCACTCATTAAAAGGGATGTGAGATTTAGACTGACCTTAGATCTGTGGTTAGTGGAAACATAATCCTACTTTGAATGTGATGATTGGGTGCCATGGGCTGGGTTTTGCTTTTGGTGCTGATGGGTTTGTGCTTGTTGGTGGCTGGGTTACTATTTCAGTTTTTCACTCTCTCCTTCCCTTCCTCTGTCCTCCACCCATTCTCTTCTTGTGTTCCTGTCCTGTTTAGATGAGTGGTTTTCCAAAGGTAAGATTCTCTTCAGCTGCGTTTATGCAGGTTGCCCGATTCTGATCTTGTTTTTCACTAATTGGTCTTTTGACCAATCAGATCAGCGCTGAAAAATATCTGATGTGATTGGTCAAAAATATCAGAATTGTGCTGCCGTAAACGCAGCCTTCTTGGTGCTCTATTGTACTGTGGCTAAATAAGGGCTTTTCCTAACGCTGGCTGGTCTTAACATTGCCTTTACTGTAAATGGGACGTGACAAATGGAGTGCATGCTGTTCAACTAGTGCATGATACCATGATGTCGTTCTGAGGAGACTCTGCATCTATTAGAAAGGGCTGAGGTGGAACAGATTCAAATGCGCATAAAATGTATTTTTAAATCTACCTCAATCAGAATGAGATCTAGATCGTTTTGTCCTCTCCTCATCCCCACTCATCATCCTCTCTTTCTCCAGGTAAGAAGGATGCGGATGACGGGAGTGTGGACCAGGTTGATATTCCGAAGAGGACAATGCCTGCCAAAGGTAAGTCAAAACACCATACGAAAACACAGTGGACACAGAATCAGTTACTGAAATCCCTCTTCCTACCAGGCTACGAGCTGCTGTTCCAGCCAGAGGTGGTGCGTGTGTACACGTCGCTGCTGAGAGAGAGCCAGAACCCCTCAGTGCTGGAGGCCGCAGCCGGGGCTGTACAGAACCTGTGTGCCGGACGCTGGACTGTGAGTGGACAGCCTTTGACCTCTCACCTTTCCCTGAATCTCCTTGTCTTGCCTATCATTTTCTGATCCATAGCATGACCCCAATGGCGTTGGTCGCAGATTACTCCCTCTCCCTCCCTCCCTCTCTGTCCCTCAGTATGGTCGCTATATCCGGGCCACGGTGCGTCTGGAGAAGGGCCTGCCCATGATGGCAGAGCTGCTGGCTCATGGGAACGACCGCGTGGTCAGAGCCATGTCGGGAGCCCTGAGGAACCTGGCCATCGACCATCGCAACCGCGAGCTGCTCGGTAAGTTGGTGTATCAGATATCGTATGTTATGACAATTTCATGAGGAAATATGTTTTTCATTATCAGATAGAATTTATAATTCTTTTCCAGATACACTAAAGAGTGGATGTATTGCCCTCCCCTAGGTAAGCACGCTGTGCCCCACCTGGTGGCAGACCTGCCGGGTGGCCAGAGCCAGTCGGCACGACCTCTGTCTGAGGAGACGGTGGTGTCTGTACTGAGCACGCTCACTGAGGTGCTGGGCAACAGCCTGGAGGCCGCCAAGACCCTTAGGGCCTCCCAAGGCATCGAGAGACTGGTACTCATCAACAAGGATGGGTGAGAGTGTGTTTGCGTGTGGAACTGAGCTGCTCATTAACGTGTTATATTGTTGCCGTTTGTGACGGATAGGTCAGTGTTCATACATTACATGTCTAATGGAGTGTATGTCTCTTGGTCCTGCAGTAAGCGGTCTGAGCGGGAGGTGCGTGGGGCAGGCCAGGTGTTACAGCTGGTCTGGGGGCACAAGGATCTGCGGCGCCCCTTGGAGAAGGACGGCTGGAAGAAGACCGACTTCATGGTGAACCTCAACCCCCCCGCCAACGGCCCCTCTACACGCACCAATGGGACCTACGAGGATACTACCATGCCACTGCTAGACAGAGGTGACTTTTGGAATAGAGTTTGTATTTGCACCACACTTGTACCTTAATAGCAAGTTAAAGCTAGACATAAAATGTAGGAATTTTAGGGAAGCAAACAGAATGTAATGGCTTTTGTTTTTTTCTACAGGGGAGAAGAGGGACATGATTCCACTGAATGACCTAGGGCCTGGTGAGGATCCATAAAAACCCTGACAAAGTTAAGTCCAGCTCATACTTTTTTATTTTTATCAGTGATTTATGCTCTTCCTCCCTACATCTTAGAAGCCTACTCTACACTGGACCAGAGGGAGAGGAGACACACTCTGGACAACACCCTCAACGCCACAGACACTTTACAGGTAAGACACACCCCTGTCCTGTCCTGTACACATTGTTTCTTGAACTTAAACACACTTGTCTTTTAATCCGTTCTCTCTCCTTCACACCTTTTTTAAAACGTCTTTTCTTTCGGTTGACGACCGCCGTCTCTACTCACGGTATCTTTCTCACTTTCACAATCTCCCGCTCTTTCTGTCTTTCTCGTTCTGTCTCAGCGTGGGGTGTATGGAGGCAGAAAGGGTTCACTGCCTCTGTTGGACTCCTACGATGGTTAGCCCCCCTCTCCCCCTCTGCATGTAACAGCATGGTACGTTTCACCTCTTGTCCTGCATGGACTCTATCGCCATCCTTTGTCTCTGATACCTATTACCTACCTTTGCTGTAACACTTTGTCAATATTGTATTATTTCAGTACCTTGGTTTTGTAGACAGTATAGTGTGCAGTGAAAACTGAAGTTCAGCGGTATGAATACTCTAGTTGTATACAATACCATCAGTGTTTCCCCTAGTTTAAAAAATATATATATATATATTCTCTAATTGTATACATTTTCCAATGGCGCTGAGAGAATATTGCTGTGTGAAAGTTAATTTCCTATTTCCAATTCTGCACATTTTGCCATGGCCATTTGTGTTCTTATGCTCAAACATAACAAAAGCAATGGGCATGTGCCCTGTCAGTAATCCAGCAATGGCAAAAAAAAATCCCTGACCTCTACCCCGTCGAGCACCTTTTGGATGAATTGGAACGCCAACTGCGAGCCAGGCCTAATCGCCCATCAGTGCCCATTTCCCTAATGATCTTTTGGCTGAATGGAAGCAAGTCCCTGCAGCAATGTTCCAACATTTAGTGGAAAGCCTACCCAGAAGGATGCAGGATGTTATAGCATCAAGGGGGACCAACTCCATATTAATGCCCATGATTTTGGAATGAAATGTTCGACGAGCAGGTGTCCACATACATTATATATCTCACATACACACACACACAGTTGAAGTCGGAAGTTTACAAACACTTAGGTTAGTCAACTCGTTTTTCAACCACTCCACAAATGTCTTGTTAACAAACTATAGTTTTGGCAAGTATGTTAGGGCATGCACTTCGTGCATGACAAGTAATGTTTCCAACAATTGTTTACTGACATATTATTTCACTTATAATTCACTATCACAATTCCAGTGGGTCAGAAGTGTACATACACTAAGTTGACTGTGCCTTGAAACAGCTTGGAAAATTCCATAAAATGATGTAATTTCTTTTAGAAGTTTCTGATAAGATAATTGACATAATTTGAGTCAAGTTGAGGTGTACCTGTGGACGTATTTCAAGGCCTACCTTCAAACTCAGTGCCTCTTTGCTTGACATCATGGGAAAATCAAAAGAAATCAGCCAAGACCTCAGAAACAAAATTGTGGGCATCCAAGTCTGGTTCATCCTTGGGAGCAATTTCCAAATGCCTGAAGGTACCACGTTCATCTATACAAACAATAGTACGCAAATATTAACACCATGGGACCACGCAGCCGTCATACCGCTCAGGAATGAGATGCGTTCTGTCTCCCAGAACAACAGCAAATGACCTTGTGAAGATGCTTGAGGTAACGGGTACAAAAGTATCTGTATCCACAGTAAAACAAGTCCTATATCAACACAACCTAAAAGGCAGCTCAGCAAGGAAGAAGCCACAAAAAAGCCAGACTACTATATGGGGACTAAGATCGTACTTTTTGGAGAAATGTCCTCTGGTCTGATGAAACAAAAATGGAACTGTTTGGCCATAATGACCATTGTTATGTTTGGAGGAAAAAGGGGGAGGCTTGCAAGCTGAAGAACACCATCCCAACTGTGAAGCATGGGGATCATGTTGTGGGGGTGCTTTGCTACAGGAGGGACTGGTGTACTTCACAAAATAGATGGTATCATGAGGAGGGAAATTATGTGGATATATTGAAGCAACATCAAGAAATCAGTCAGGAAGTTCAAGCTTGGTTGCAAATGGGTCTTCCAAATGGACAAATGACCCAAAGCATACTTCCAAAGTTGTGGCAAAATGGCTTAAGGACAACAAAGTCAATGTATTGGAGTGGCAATCACAAAGCCCTGACCTCAATCCTATAGAAAATGTGGGAAGAACTGAAAAAGCGTGTGCGAGCAAGGAGGGCTACAAACCTGACTGTTACGCTAGCTCTGTCAGAAGGAATGGGCCAAAATTCACCCAACTTATTGTGGGAAGCTTGTGGAAGGCTACCTGAAACATTTGACCCAAGTTAAACAATTTAAAGGCAATGCTACCAAATACTACTTGATTGTATGTAAACTTCTGACCCACTGGGAATGTGATGAAAGAAATTAAAGCTGAAATAGATCATTCTCTACTATTATTCTGACATTTCACATTCTTAAAATAAAGTTGTGATCATAACTGACCTAATTTGCAATTTTACTAGGGGTAAATGTCAGGAATTGTGAAACTGAGTTTAAATGTATTTGGCTAAGGTGTATGTAAACTTCCGACTTCAACTGTACATGCGTACAGTGGCAAGAAAGTTTTAGCCCTTTGGAAATACCTGATTTTCTGAATAAATTGGTCATAAATGTATCTGATCTTCATCTAGGTCACAACAATAGACCGTCTGCTTTAACACACAATTTTATGTTTTCATGTCTTTATTGAACACACTGTGTAAACATTCACAGTGCAGGGTGGAAAAAGTATGAACCCTTGGATTTAGCTGGTTGACCCTCCTTTGGCAGCAATAACATCAACCTAACGTTTTCTGTAGTTGCAGATCAGACCTGCACAACGGTCAGGAGGAATTTTGAACCATTCCTCTTTACAAAACCGTTGCGGTTCAGCAATATTCTTGGTATGTCTGAACTGTTCTCTTGAGGTCATGCCACAGCATCTCAATCGGGTTGAGGGCAGAACTGACTGGGCCACTCCAGAAGGCGTATTTTCTTCTGTTGAAGCCATTCTGTTGATTTACTTCTGTTTTGGGGCGTTGTCCTGTTGCATCACCCAACTTCTGTTGAGCTTCAATTGGCGGACAGATGGCCTAACATTCTCCTGCAAAATGTCTTGATGAACTTGGGAATTCATTTTTCCGTCAACAATAAGCTATCCAGGCCCTGCGGCAGCAAAGCATTCCCAACCATGATGCTCCCTCCACCAATACTTTACAGTTGGGATGAGGTTTTGATGTTGGTGTGCTGTACTTTTTTTCTTCTTCCAAACAACTCTCTATAGTTTCATCTGTCCAAAGAATATTTTGCCAGTAGCGCTGTGGAACATCAAGGTGTACTTTTGCGAACTTCATACGTGTAGCAATGCTTTTTTTTTGGACAGTAGTGGCTTCTTCCGTGGTGTTCTCCCATGAACACCATTCTTGTTTAGTGTTTTACGTATCGTAGACTCGTCAACAGAGATGTTAGCATGTTCCAGATATTTCTGTAAGTCTTTAGCTGACACTCTAGGATTCTTCTTAACCTCATTGAGCATTCTGCGCTGTACTCTTGCCGTCATCTTTGCAGGACGGCCACTCCTATGGAGAGTAGCAACAGTGCTGAACTTTCTCCATTTACAGACAATTTGGCTTACCCTGATGAACATGAAGGCTTTTAGAGATACTTTTGTAACCCTTTCCAGCTTTATGCAAGTCAACAATTCTTAATCTTAGGTCTTCTGAGATCTCTTTTGATCGCGTCATGATTCACATCAGCCAATGCTTCTTGTGAATAGCAAACTCCAATTGTGAGGTTTTTTTAACAGGGCAGGGCAGCTCTAACCAACGTCTCCAATGAGCTTTTGGAGAAGTCATTAGCCTAGGGGTTTACATACTTTTCCCAACCGACACTGTGAGTGTTTAAATGATCTATTCAATAGACAAGACAAATACAATCATTTGTGTTATTAGTTTAAGCACACTGTCTATTGTTGTGACTTAGATGATCACAGATCAAATTTGATGACCAATTTCTGCAGAAATCCAGGTAATTCCAAAGGGTTCAGATACCTTTTCTTGTCACTAGATATTACACACACGTTGAACAAAAATATAACGTAAGATTTTAAAGTGTTGGTTTCATAAGCTGAAATACAAGATCCCAAAAATGTTCCATATACACACAAAGATGATTTATCTCATTTGGTGCACAAATGTTTACTTCCCTATTAGTGAGCATTTCTCCTTTGCCATGATAATCCATCCACCTGACAGGTGTGGCATATCAAGAAGCTGATTAAACCGCATGATCATTACACAGGTGTACCTTGTGTTGGGGACAATAAGGTCTCTCTAAAATGTGCGGTGTTGTCACACAACACAATGCCACAAATGTCTCCAATTGAGGGAGCATACAATTTGCATCCTGACTGCAAGGATGTCCACCAGAACTGTTGCCAGAGAATTTAATGTTAATTTCTCTACCATAAGCCGCCTAAATATAATTTTAGTTTCGCAGTAAGTCCAACCAGTCTCACAACCGCAGCCGATGAAACTTAGTATTTCTGTCTGTAATAAATCTCTCTTGAGGGGAGAAACTCCTGATTGGCTGGCTGCACCCCTGCTTAGTCATGTGAAATCCATAGGTTAGGACATAATGAATTTATTTAAATTGACTGATGAACTAACTCAGATTCTTTGAAATTGTTGCATGTTGTGTTTATTTTTGTTTTGTGTGTGTGTGTATATATCTCAATGTACAAGACATTAGGAACACCTTCTCTTTCATGAGCCTGACCAGGTGAGTTATGATGTCCCTTATTGATGTCACCTGTTAAATCCAAGCCAACTTGAAAACTGTGGGAAGCATTGGAGTCAACATGGGCAACTATCCCTGTGGAACGCTTTTGACACCTTGTCGAGTCCATGCCCTGATGAATTGAGGCTTTCCTGAGGGCAAAAGGGGGAGGTGGAACTCCATATTAGGAAGGTGTTCTTAAAGTTTTGTACACTCAGTGTATACTATTTGGCGCAATGATGAATACAGGGGAAACATTGAATACCCAAGAGTCTTTCACACTGGTATGCTATGTGGACTTGTGTATTACGCTGTATCATATACCTTAACAATATACCGTAGGCACTTGCATTTTGGCATATTGTGTATACTCACATACTTGCACCACAGAGTCCACTTGAGTGTACTGTTTGCATTTTACTCTTTGAAGTATAAACACATGCACTAATCAAATGTATTGCCTATCATTCTCTTCTCCCTCCAGAAAAACTGATAGTGTGCATCACCCAGAGTGAGCTGCCCCTGCCCTACCACTGCTACTGAGGAGAGACCCACAGACTTGCTCTCATCCCCCTCTTTCACTCCTTCCATCACAAGTCTGTGGTTATGAAGATGAGGGTTGGGATCCAAAGAAAGCAGTTGTGTTGCAATCAGAAATCTAACACTCAAACTGACACCACACACACACACACGGATCATAGTAGCATCAGAAATATATCTAAAGTTTTATTGATATTCCCTTTTTCAAGGCAATCATCTTTGTTTGACAATCATTGTTTATTTCTGTTGTTTCTATGGTTACTTACATCCAAAATTTGGCTCAGTGAGCGTTCCCTGTCGTTCGTTAGATTTATCGTCCTCATACTGATCCATGTGTGTTGTCGTGAATCAGATTGCTGCCATCACCTGCATCCTGAGATGAATTTATTTTTAAATATCTGTAGGGTATGTATATAAAAAGAGGACATGTTTGATTGGTAAGGGAGGTGTCTGCCTTCAAGGTTGATTTTAATTTAAATAGTGCCCAGATTGGGATTGGTGAGTGGGAAGTGACTGGTGGACCAATGGGGCTCGGCCTCATAGATTCAGAATGTTTCTATGAGTTATTTTAATCTCTTCTAGTTATCTTCGTCTGGTTGGTTTTGGGTTAGTTGGGAGAGTTTAAGGTCAGTGTTTGTGTGAGTGCCATACAGGAGATCTGTGTGAGATGGATGTGTGTGTGAGAGCTTCGTTAACGAACAAAACCCATATGACCGTTTTATTTTAAAGGATTTCATTTTGTGCTTTTCATGCGTTTTTCTACTCTTGTGGCAAATATTTATTTTGTCTGTTCTTTTCAATTGTGGCTTTTACAGATTTACCAACTGCATCTTTTGTTGGGTGATTTTTTTTCCCGTGTCTGTTTCCCCTAATGTAAAGATATGACCGTTAGACTGCCGTCTTTCCCTCCTGAAATGTTAACTATGGCTGTGTGGATTTAGCTTCTGCTGTGCAGGTAGCTGGAATACTACAGTTCACACACTGTTAAAAAGCACCACAGCTCTTAGTCCTACATTGTCCATACACTAGATAACGTTCCAACACTAAACTACAACACTAGGAACTCATCCCCCACACTACTATACAGAACCCCACTACAGACCTGGGGCTTATTCAATCGGATGGGTTGTTTAGAAATGTATTGCATAGAACTCACAAGATTCTTTATTCTGCATGTTAGACATTATTCGTGTCTGTTTTAATAAAAGACAGTTCTCTGAACCACCTATAACGCTAATCGCACAGTCAGTACTTACTGTTACACCGGACAGAGCAATGTGCCGCTGATATGGACCAATGACAATGGTTGAAAAGGAGAATGATGTTGGTCTTCTCTATAAATGACACTTGTTACGTATTGAGAGTATTGGTTTCCTCAGAGGTGACTCGGGTGTAGACACAGCGGGACCAGGCTAAGGGGAAAACACTAAAAGCACATTTTGGTATAGAAGATCCTGTTCTTTGTGCTTTGACTTAATTTTGTGCCTGTGTTTTTAATATTTTGTTTTCTGATTTGGGAATGGTTGTTGAGAGTGATGGGTGAAGCATATGCAACCTGTTATACTTTTTATTCTGTTTTTACCACTTTCTTTGAATGGCAAGAGACCAATTCCACATGCATAATTTCTTGTTATTATTGCCTATTCATGTACAATGATGATGAACATACCTGCCTTGGCTCTGAAAAGTTTCTTTTTCACTAAGAATATGTAACTGGCAATACTGTTTTATAAAATAAAGATCTTTTCTCAGACCAGATTAGATTTGTGTGCATGTGTGACAGCTAGAGATGTGTACTTGGGATAAACACGTCTAATTAAAGGAGTACTCTGTAGTTTGTCTGGGTAAAAAGACACCCTAACTCAAACACACACATTCACGCCTTAATAACCATGAAGCCTTGAGCTAGGGGTGGTCTGCTCAGTCTTGTGCCCCAATCACAGTTAATTTGCATCTACTACATTTGAGATGCCTGAAAGGTGTTTCTACCCCTCTGCATTTGTTTTTGAGTCTACTCCTTGGCCAGTAAGTCCTAGACATTGCTGTATGTGACCTAACAGGCTAACGTGACCCTGGGGAACATTTTGACCACCGATGAAATTTGAGTGTTCAATATGTGCTCAGCCTTTGACTCATGTCTCACGCTGTGAGACGATACCAGGGTGGATGTGACCAATGAACATGAGCGCTTTAAAGTGTCTCAATGTCCCCTCGTAAACCCTTATCAGTATTCCAGACATCTCTTTGCCTTACAGCTTATGCAATTTAACTACAGCTGTAGGATGGATCATGAAGCCTCAAGTGTGTGTGAGTGCACTGGCAGACTTGCCATTAGGCGGAGGGGGCCTCATGAGCTGGGCATAGAACAATTCTCAGCTCGAGCCCCTTAATCTGTTTAAAATAGAGATGTTTTTTTCAACATGGGCTGCGTCTCAATCCACTGCATCTGCCGACGTCAGCGCTACAGCCATGTTTGTCAGGCCAGGAGACATCACGAAAACGTCTGTAGCGTTTGAACGGTTTACCCTAGAAATTGAAACTCCCGAATACTGGTGTTCTCCGTTTTGCTCTACGACCCCAACAAGTGTCACGGGCTCGTCTGAAGGTAACCCAGTACCGGGCCGAAAAATGAGTGGAAGTGAATAGGGCATTTCCCCGATTCCACGGTATAAAAAAAATATTCTGAGCTTATATCTCGGGTATAGGACACTTCTAAACACTTCCTTTTGACTAGCAGTAAGGCCAAAATCTATGGTTTATCAAATATTTTTTTAATATACCGACATGGGTCCTAAAAATGATTCTTCCCCCTAGGGCCTCCAAATCATTAGGTCTGTCCCTGTGTGAGCGTATGAGAGCGAATAAGTGTTAGTGTGTGTACGGTATGCATGTAGCCTATGTGTCTCTCCCTAAATTTGAGGGCACTTAATACAGCAGATTCTCTCTCCTTGCTCCCCTGTTGCACACTCTCCTGTCACTTGGTAGAACTAGAGCTATTTAAAGATGCCACTCTCCTTCATTTACTCTCTCAATCATGCGCAGTGTCATGTTTCTCCAGAATCCACACAGCAGGGCAGGAGAAGGAAAACTAAAGAACAGATTGAGAAAGAGGGAACACCACCTGCTCCAGATGGCATGTTAGTAAGGATTTAAACATGTTGACTTCAGACCCATGAAGATTCAAGTCTTCAAGTCAAACTTGGAGCAAAGAGCAAAACCTTACCAGCCATGGACTATTGACAAGCACTGGGGGTAACTAGTGTCTGTGTGAGAGAGCAACAGCTACTGAGCACAGGAAGTGTGTGGTGCAAGAGATTAGTGACTTGAACTACAGAATGTTCTTTGCATTTATTTTTTCCATGGATGATTAGCCTAACTGGAGACATCACAGGCTAAAAATAACTTAAATATTGAAAGAGTTTTGCATCACTCTTCATTCTACTACTCCACTATGGATAACCTCTCTTCCCCGTCTTCCAACACGCAGGATGGTTCGCCCACCATGTTCCCAGACTCGTCTCGCCGCACCACTCACACTGGTAACCAAGGTGGGTTGGGATCATTGGTATATGAGGTGGGGGTCGTGTGGGCTCACCTGCGGCCGCTCATACCGTTCTTTCTGATCAGTGCAATGGTTGTGGCAATCATCTACCTAATCCAGCACATTATCTACTCTGGGCCATTCACCGATCCACTCTTCTTTGAGAAATTCGAGGAACGTTGGCCTAGACCCAAACCGCACAAGGATACCTCACCCTCAAACCCAGTCCTTTTCACTGACCCTATGGAATACACTGGGAATGGAACCCTTTGAACCTGAGTCGTGGAATTTGGATGAATTCTGCCTGTGCCATAGGATTCTATTTGAAGGTGGATCAAAGGTTTTTAGAATCTCCCTGTGGAATTTGCGGTGAAGTTCATTATCAGATCATGATTAGATCTGCATGTGACTCCCAGGGGCTTCTGTCTTTGACTCAATTGTGTCCCTATGTCTGTTCTATTCAACAGCCACTTGGGCTATGTATATATAATGTGCAGATTATGAGAACCTGGAGTCTGGACCATTACTAGGCTATAAATAGTCTACAATGCTCTAATGTCTTAATCTAGATTTATTAGCCCTGTATAACTGTCTGTCAGTGACGGTGAATTTATTTCATGATTTAAATTCCAGTAGGTCTGGCCTAGATCTACAGTTAATTGTTTTAGATTAATACAATAATCGTAATTTGGGAGAAAAATGAAAATTGAGGGGGAATGAAGTTTTGGTTTAAAAAATGTTTACTCGTCTGTACAGTTTACAGTCCAGTACACACTACACAAATAAAGAATTTTCATAGACCGTATGGATTTTCTCTACAGATGCATTTGTGGCAACCCATTTAGCAGTGTTGCCAGGTCAAGCTAAAATGTGTAATCCAATGACCACTCAAAACCCACCCAAAAGGCCTGAAAACTTGCCCAACTTTTTTTTTCAGCAGCTAGAGGAGTTTGTCATTATGGAGACAACTATTGGATAAATGTGCAATCTAAATACTTATGGTCAAATTGATTTTCTGCATTTTTCCCTTTTTATTGGTTCATTTCATTAAATTATTTAATCTGAACTATTGAAATGATTGATAGTGAATGGTTAAGAGGTATGGTTTTTTTTTCAGAAAACTTTCTTGTGAAATGGTGTTAACACAATGTTAATCATTGTGAAATAGTGTTAATACAAGTCACATTGCTCTAAAATAATTGTATTCCTTTAAACTGGAGTATGAAAAACTAAAATCCCCAACAATTTGCTTTTTGGATTTGATTTCATAATACATTTAAATTAATGTGTAGAGATAAGTACACCAAAACAGTAGTGCTAGTTTGGTAGTAGCCATCCATCTAGGATGAAGTGATCCCCACACAAGTTGGTGCTGCTGCTGCCATTACCCATATGTTGCTCTACAGAGAGTAGAGGAACAGACAGATAGTGCTGGGTTAGGCCAACCAGGAGCCCCACTACCAGGTTGAAGCCATTTCTTGGACTTTATGGGACACTCAGAAACAGGGTTCCTGCCAGTGAGGGGCCAAAGGAGGTACATGTTGGTGATCCCCATAGAAGCTGCAGTTGCTTCTTGGTTGTGACGTCTGTACTTTCATCAATAATCAACGAGTTAGACTCGTTCACAATTTTATTTATTAGTTCCTCATGCACTGCGAGCCCTATAACTTCATGAGCGCTGTGCATTTTGTTCTGGGGAAATTGATTCCTTTCTTTGCAATGTCTTCAATGCATCCCAGGTGATCTAGTTGCAATGATGGAGTGGCATGCAAAATGTGAAGCGATCTGTAAGGCTGATTGTTTAACTGTTATTCTCATACAAATGTAGTTCCTGAATCAAACAATGTTCTTGCATTAGAAAATGGAGCAGCATTTCTCTTGTTTCTCCGTTTGTGAATGAGAAATAAGATCGGCGTGGTGGGCCCGCATTTTTCCTCTGCAATATACCTACAACCTTTTCTGTCATCTCCCACGATGCTAATACATTACATTATACCCCTTTCTATTTCCTAGTTTTTGCAAAATGTTCGCCCATTTACCTGGCATTCTGACAGTAGAATCGTGTCTAGACAGTAAACTAGCGTGTTAAGTCTGTTAGTCTGCTAGCTACGTACTCAAGATAGAAAGCACATTGATGGATCCTCTCTCTTACACTGTTGGATGCAATGGATGTCTCTTCCTTGCTGTAATGATTGGTAGGACTGTGGGCGTTCAGGATACAAAGAACCACGCAAATAATAATGTTGAGTGAGAATTATAAAGCTAGCTAGCTAGTGCTGCTGTTCCTTGTTGAATCTCACGTCACTTGTCATGATGTGCGCCCGCGCTGTTAACCCTGACTGACGTGGCTCCGCTGAGCTGCAGCATACAGTACTACACACTCGATGTGATAAATATATTTTCCAAAGCATCTGGTCTTTGCCTAAACCTTAATAAGTGTGAGTTGTTTGCTGTTAAAGACTGTGTGATACCCTCTATATGCAATATTCCAGTCAAGGAAAAAGTAACATACCTTGGGATTACCATATATCTAAGGATCAACAAGAAAGATGCTCATTAAATTGTATACCTATTATTGAAAGAAGAAAAAAAAGAAGTTGAACCATTGGATGCAGAGGGATTTATCCTTGAAAGATCGAGTTTGCTTTCTAAAGCTGAAGGTATCTCCAGACTTACTTATGCAGCCCAGTCCCTATATCGTACACATTATATTAGGAAATCTGTCGTTATGAACTCACATGAATATGGTGGTCTCCATTTTTTTTGATTTTCCTACGTGGAATAAAAGTTTTAAGATAAGTTGGGCTAAACATGTTTTAAAAATTCCAACTTCAATTTGGAATTTCATCCCTCATATCTTCTCCCGTTTTGGTGGCCTCAATTTTATGTTACTTTGTAACTATAACTTTACTACCTGAAGTATCAGTTACTTCCTCGATCCCTCCCAACCACAGGAGGAGAACCTGAGAGGGAGGCAGGGCCGGAGGAGGCGGGTGGGGGGGATCTAAGAGGGGGGGAACTGAGAGGAGAGCCAGGAGGCTGAGAGAAGGAGGTAGTAGAGTGAGAGGAGTCCTGAAGAGGGGTCTGAGGTTGAGCAGGGGGTGATGGAGGTGTCCCAGAGAGCAAGACTGAGAGCAAGACTGTGGAAGTGGTGGGTCCGAGCCTTCGTCCCCATCTCCCTGCCCCTAACCTGACCCTTTCCCTGTCCCTCGTCCACACTGCCCCCCTCCCCCTTCTGCCCCCCCCCCCCCCCCCCCCTCCCCAGGAGGACTCTGTCGAGCAGTTTGACCGCCTGCTGGAGGACATCATGATGGGCCTAAACTTCACCTGTGGTGGTTGCCAGGATCGGCTCCTAGCGCCATGGACGCTGTTACCGAGGTGACCGGTGCGGGTGACCGTTCTGGAAGTGCCAAGTCTTCCTCAGAAGTGGGGCTGCAGCAGCATGTGGAGGGTGAGCTGAGTGACATCCAGGACCACTTCCTCAGGTCGTTTGAGCAGCAGGTGGCAGCATCCAACCCAGTGGCACAGGGAGAGAGAGAGGGGTCTCGAAGCACAGCCAGCCTCTCGGAGCCTTACACCGCTCTCAGGAACTATAGTGGAGCCCAGATGGTGACCAGCACAGCTGAACACAGAACTCAGAGCACTCAAGTCAGAGAAGAGCAGAGCTACACACACACAGCCTATAAACACCCCTCTAACGCTGGGCAGAGTAACACACACGTGGCCCAGGTAT
Source organism: Oncorhynchus mykiss (assembly GCF_013265735.2). Classification (NCBI taxonomy): domain Eukaryota; kingdom Metazoa; phylum Chordata; class Actinopteri; order Salmoniformes; family Salmonidae; genus Oncorhynchus; species Oncorhynchus mykiss. Next base: position 13,305,075 of record NC_048578.1, read on the forward strand.
ACATGCCTCAACCAGAACCCAGCTACACATACACAACCCACGTAGAGCAGTGTAGCACAGTCACACACCCCGCAAACACACACCTTCCTCTCTCTCACACATCACCTCTTCCATACTCAACTCCTAACAGTGTCCAGCCCACCTTAGCTCTACCCCCTACCAGTCTGCCACCCAGCCCAGGGGAAGAGAGGAGGGTGATGACCAGAAGACGGTTGCGAGCCGAGATCAACATCCAACCTAAAGTCAGGCCCAAGAAATGTCATGGGGAGAGGAACATAGACAGGACCAGACTACTGATCAAGAAGAAGAGGAGGATAAAGAAAGGGTACTCCATGAATGCGAGGAACTGCAAGATTGTGAGTGGTCCGTTACCGGATGTGGATGATGTGTTGCTGTGTGTGTCTGTCCGTACAGGCGAGGAGCTATGCCAACCCGAGGATGCTGCCAGGGAAACGCCTACCCCCAGCAAACTGCCCAATCAGGTCGGTCGGCTGAGAAGATAAAATCTCAGGTGAGAGTCTTTCCTCAACATTTGATGTTATGAAACATCTGCTACTATTTACTCAGTATACTTCATGCATTCTTCAGTAAATTGTTAGCCGTGTATAATTTGTATAGGTGTTTTATGGCTGAGTGGTCTAATTATAGTCAATGTTGTTATCTCTCAGACCAAGGCCCGGCCAGCAGCAGTCTGACACTACCAAGAAAACCCCACCCCTACCCAATCCCCCGATCAGCCCAATCAGAACCCCAGAGAAGCTCAGAGGTCAGAGTGCCCAGCCAATCAGACAGGGCGAGGAGGTTGTGAGGGGAGTGTCTGGGGCAGTGGCTATTGTGAAGAGAGGGAGAGGCAGACCACCCAGAAAGAGAAACGTCAATGGTGTGTGTGCAAAGGTTACATCTGCTCCAGTTCCACCAGAACAGACCAGCCTCCCTGCAGAACAGACCAGCCGAGGGGCAGAAACAAAGAAGAGTAGCAGAAGAAGAGGAGGAGGGAAGAAGCCTCAGCTGGAGTGGGAGAAAGGATCAGACCCAGCAAGGAGAAGAGTAGGAGAGTAAAGGAGTCAGAGGAGGAGAGGTGGAAGGGAAGGAAGGAGACAGAGAGACCAAGTGTGCATGTCCAGAAGTAGAAGTAGTCCCACTGGTCCAAACGCTCTCAGAACCTCACCCTCCCATCTCCGTTCCAGAAGCCCCAGCCTGTGGAGAGCAGTTACACCCTGAGGACAGAGAGGAGTCTGGGAAAGAAGTGACAACCTCCTCAGCCTTCCAGAAGACCAGGGAAGTCCTGCAGACACAGTGCAGAATGAAAGATGGAGAGGAAACGGGATGGGCTATTTTTAAACCACAAAAGACCGATCAGACAGAAGAGAGGGAGACACGGATGGACAAAATAGATGTTGAAGACATCAGAGCGATAGATGATTCTGATGAAAGTATTGATATAGATGGAGATGGAGAAGAATGGATGACAGACAGAGCAGAAAAACAGACCGAACTCCACAACCCACCAATCCAAATCGGAGAGTGGAAGGTCACAGTTCAGATGCATTCTGGGATAGTAAAGCCTCCAGTCTCCTATCCTTCACGTTCCATCCGAGAGGTGGACATCGAAGGGTCAACAGGAAGCTGGGAGGAAGAGGAGGAAGTGGATGTGTTGGGGGGCTTTAGCGCCTCCCCAGTCCCTCCTATCATACTGCCTGGCTCCTGGGGGGAGGGGCTTGGTTCTGAGGCGGAAGAGGAGATTGATGTCATTGGAGGAGAGTTGGACCACACCCCTTTTATTGGATATATGTCATCTCTGCTCTGACTGAGTGCATACACACGGTAGTCTACATTATCAATCAGATTATCACACTCAACTCTAATCTGAGGTTTCTTTGCTTTTACACTAACTATGACCATGTCCCTCCTATACCTGTTTCCCTAGTGTGACCAACATCTCCCCCTGCTAGGAGACTGGGATATGGACAAACTGCTGTGTGTGGACCATCTCACAGTACAGAATCAATGAGGGGCTGCCACATAGACAGCCGTGGCATAACGACAAGGAATGTACAGATTTCTGCTTGATGGAGAAGCATGATTGTGTGGTTGAGTTCCTCCAAGTTACCAATTGTTAAACAAAAGAGGACGAATGGATGTTTAAAAAAATGGGGACGTTTTTGTTGTACCTTTTTTCTACCTCACCTTGTCTTTAGAGCTCTGTGCTTGAGTTCTAGTTTTCAGCACTTAGATCGTCAAATATGAACATGTTTTACACTGTGGGTCAGTTGTGCTCTGTTGAAGTCTACATCTCACTGCCCAGACCTTTACAACATCATTGTGTTAAAGTTTTCAATGACCCGTGTAGAAAAACACCAGCTATATTTGCCTCTTGTGCAGAGGAGTTTGGGTTCATTCATATACCAAATGTTTCATTGTGAGTTGCCAACAAATCAGGTTTTACACTGCTGTTAGTTCAGTTTCACAGGAATTTACGACTTTCATTGGTTGAGTGTCAATCACCACAGGCCTACATCTTCCGATTCTGCTTTTGGATTGTTCTAGAATGGAATCACATCATGTTTGTCATTATTACTGTCCTCCCCAGGTGTTTGACTGTTTTCTGTTTAAAAAACAGATTAAAGATGTTCTTGTGTGAATATATTTTAAGTGCAGCCTAAATAGCTGAGATGTTTATCATGGTGTTGTAGTGTCTTTAAGCGGTGACAGTAATCTGAGTGGATACAGCAAGGCTATTCATTTTTTGTAAAAAAGCAACAGGTTTATTTGAAGTAGTTTTTCAGTTATATCTATGTTTATCAGAGGGTTTGACATGCAGTGTACAAGCCCTTGGCTTATTACATTGGACCCAAATAGCTCATCTTGAGACGCTGCTATGTTGAATCCCATATGGTATTTATTATAGATTATCCTACACACACACCGCATAATGATAGGACAGGCCTGCGCGACTGAAGTGAACATGAGTTTATTAGTTAACCTTTGGTTCAACCTCCTACACACATCACATTAAGGCTGCACTACGGTGGTGGCCATCTTGAAACTGGTGCCTGTTGATGCGTTGACCTCTGGTTCGAGCAGGATGTGTGGCTCCCTGCTCAGCCCAGGTGACCTGGACAGGGGTTCAGGTAGTACAGCGCAGGTGTGTGTCTGTGTGTGGGTGCTCTACCCTGATAAAAAATAAACTGTTATGTCAGTCATGTCAGTGTGTGTGTGTGTGTTCCTGTGCTTTACCGGTGCGATATAGTCTCATCGTACCTCGGAGCGGCTGTGTGTGTCAGTGTTATGTGGTGAGTCGGTAGTTAGGGGCAGCTGGTCTTCCGTTGGGGGGGTAAAGGGTAAAGCAGCATCTGGGCTGGGGATTGCGGTTCTTGGGCCTCTCAGCCTCTAGCCCCTCTTAATGCTGGATACGGCGGATAGACTGGATCTGGGGGGTCTGGGAGTGGGAGCCCCAGTTCTTCCAGTGCTGGTAGTCTCCACTGTGTCTCTCACACTCCATGATGTACTGCTGGCCCCTGTAGCCGGGGTACTGGTAGCACACAAAGCTGGGGGATAGCGATAGGAGATATTCATTTAACACTGAGGTTTAGCATATCGATCGTGTGTGCAAAGTATTAAACCACAGCTGTTTGCTAACACGTAGCGTGTGTGTGTGGTGAATAATAGAGGTTAACTTACGCGCCACACTGCACGTGCATGGAGCCGACCTCAGGCATGGACCAGCCCATGGCCTGCAGGGAGGGGTAGTCGTCACACAGCTCAACACTGCGGCCCATGAAGTTCTCTCTCTCAAAGATCATCATACGACTGCTCATGTGGGACTGAGTGAAATAGAGGAAGGTTACACATACACACAAAAATATGACCATATTCCAAGAATTTGGGAGTTTCTCAAGGAAGGCCTCAATAGAATGTATCCGTTTGGCAGACATAAAAAAAAACTGCATTGATTCTCTTTCACATCTCCTCTTTCTCTATCTCACACACTGTGGTACTCACAGCACAGTAGATGGGACGCAGGGACATGAGGCGCTCCACGTGGTAGGACAGGGAACCGCTGTAGGCGTCCCAATGGGGGTACTCTCCTCTCTCCAGGATGAACTGCTGGCCCTGGAAGTCATGGTGCTCAAAGCCCACCCAGCTACAGTGGGGTGGGAGAGATATTTTACACGTTGAACTACCATCTTATACACCCACATTGAACCAGCCACTATAAACAAAATAACTCGCTCATCCGCACAGACAGACAGATTACACACCTGGATTCCTCTGTCCATAAATAAACATTCCCACTAAACAGATGGCGTAAACACACAGTGTGAAACTCACGCCCCACTCTCCACTCTGATGGAGCGGATGATGTCCAGACCACACTCGTGGATGTTACAGCACTCAGAGGTGAACTCCTGGCACTTGCCCTGGAAGTGCTCCTGCTCGAATACAGTCACCTACAGAGAGAGATGGGTGGGGAGAGGGAGAATAAATGGAAGATGAGAAGAGGGACATTTCAGGTGACAGAGCCCATCCCACTTATGCAAAGGTATGTGGCTCCTCTAAGGTGTGTTACCTTGAAGAAAGGAGCCACGCCCATTCCCGAGTTGACAAGGGATTGCATCATTGGTGATCTAGTGGTTCTGTACATCTTTACACCTAAGAGGCAGGAGTCAAACGTTCCATTACACAATCTCCTCAACTCTCCTACACTCTATAAGTCACCTCAACGCCAACAATCCACACAGACAGAGTAACATTATATTATATTTTATTACATTCTATGTTATTCTATAATCAAGGCTTCACACTGGTATTCAAGTGAACATGCCTTGGAAGACAACCTCTCTAAAATGTTTCCCGTTTAACACTTCTCCTATCCGCTATGCACTATTTGGAAGAAATGTCACTGCAAAGTCTCTAATGAGCTGAATTCATACTAATGCCGATCAATGAATCTATGATAAAGCTACACGATATTGTATCTAACAAGCTCGCTCCCTGTTTTAGCCAATCGTATTAAACAAATAATACGCAACAAATCGAAATTATTGTGAACTAACGGTAAAACATCACATCGTTTATTGTCCATCCAAGTTTGTAGGCTACACCAGAATAGGCAATATGGAGACACGGATCAGTTAAACGAGTCTACTTACTATACATTATGTAGCCAATCTATGCAATGTGCACTGCAGGTTAACGTGTTGTTTCAGGGTTAGTGCTTTTTGGTGAGTTTTAAATGAATGTGTAAACGCGTCTTGAATAAGCCTGCAATGGCCTATCTGACTGACTGTCCCTATAATTTGCATTAAATGCGTTACGGAGTTGGCACCTTACCTAGTTTGGCACTTATTCGTGATGAGCTCGGTAGTGACACGCGCCTAACGCTATCTCGCGTTGAGCTTCAAGAGATCCTGGCGCTTCAGTTTTATACGGAGTGACGAGAAGCGCCCCCCCTGGAGCGCGTCCATGGTGCAGGCCTTTGGTACGCGCACAATAACTTTTTCCCACCTAGAACACTGGCCAACAGCGCGCTCCTGTTATTTCCGGTCATGCCATCGAAACTGCGCGATACGCCAGTTCAGCATTAACTATGGAACGCCAGTCTTCTCTGTGCACAGCGTTCGGGGTTTGCCCTGAATGGGAGAGGAACAATAACGTCCCGGTCAGTTCGTGCTGGTCAGCAGTCCGGTGTGCGGCAGTCACAAAGGCCGGGATAGAGGTGGAGAATGTGGAGATTAAAGGGGCACATGCACCGTTTGGGTAGAGAGAAAAAGTCAGTATACAAATATGTTTATAATAGAATATGGACAGGATAGAAACATTTGAGAATGAGAAAGTGTTGGACATCTATATGTAATAGTATCTCCTTAGTCACTAAACACATAGGACAACACAGAGATGTTTTGCCCCCTTTCACAGATGCCATGGGTAGCACACACAAACACACCTAAATCATGCCACACATCCATCTGAGTCCTCATCCATCCTTGAGTCCTATACATGGTACCCTGGCCCCTTAAGCACACTAAAGTCCCCCCCAAAAAATTGCACCACACTCCTCACACCTCAACGAAATCGTACTGACACCTTATAGACTTGACACTCTCTTAATCAAAACCCTGTAGTTTGATAATGTGAGGTCCAATAATGCATCAATTAAAAAGTACGTGTTAATGACTTGCTTCAGGCTTGAGCTCCCATTCAACTGTTTCAAAACCGATGGTGATGAGATGAGACTCAGAGAGAAGACAAGACCAGAAATGTTCTGTTTGTAATAGAAGTTGGTACTGATTATGAGCAGATGGTTAGCGCACTTCACATGTCCTCTCATGTAAATAGTGAGCCTATTCAGTAAATATCCTTCCACCTATTCAAGCTAGATTTTAATGTTTGATCCCTTAAAAACAACATATTATTACATTAGTAGGTAATGGTTTTATGTGTTGTGATAGTTTGTTCCACTTCTTGATGTATTGTTGCTGTTATTCTTTAGTTGTCTACCTTATGCACACTGAGCGTGGGAAATGTGCTCCTCAAAATGACATAGGATCAATATTATTATGATCATGAACACAATATATGTACAGGTCTTTGTCACAGGTTATACCAGAGTGTGAAACATGTAATTAGTTGCTTATCACAGATACTGGTACAGTGTTATCGCTCAGATACCGTATCTGTTCGTGGTTAGACCCTATCATCATGTACAGTATTCCACTATCAACCCCCCTCCAATCCTTCTCAATGAACCATGGATCTCATTGGTCCCCGTGGCTGGCCCCCCCTCTCTGGCTGTCCCTCTCTGATGATGCGGTGGTTCTATTGTCTCGTGGTTCTGACCTCAGCAGGTTTGTTTCTCTGTCTCTAATCCTCCTCCTCTGGGCGCCAGCATATAAAAGGGCGGGGCGCACTCTGAGCCACAAACACTCTCTGAGTGAGGCAGATCACACACACAGGTAAGAGCAGCAGACACACACGGCACACATGCTGGCACCTGCATACACTGGTAAAGAGAGAAGGGAGAGAAAGAGGAGTAGCAGCTGTTCAGCAGCAGTCTGACTTTGAAATCAGTAATTAGAAGTCGCTATAATAATACATGTAACATTCATATTGTACATCACTATATTACACATGTAGACTGCATCCCCAAGCCCAAATACCACTCTTCCCCTGATAGCATCCATTCACTCCATCTTCATCCCTTATTGTATTTCCATACATTATTTGTGTTCCCAACACCTTGGATGTGTTTTCTTGACTGTTTTGAGACTGTTTCATTCTCATCCCTCTCTCTCCCTTCCAGTCATCATGTCCAGTGATAAGTCCAAGGCTGCTTCCCAGACCGACGGGAAGGCTGCTTCCCAGACCGACGGGAAGGCTGCTCAGAGCAAGAAGTCTGAGATGGGCATGATGTCCTACAAGGCAAGTAGTCCTCAACTAACAGGACGTCTCCTGGCTCCAATCTAATGGAATATCATCGGCTCACTGATACAGCCAGACACCATCTGTGTTGATGATGTACTTATGTCTGCTTCTCTTTCTCTGTTTGCCCCTCAGATGTTTGTGTTCGACCAGGAGAACTTCCAGGGTCGCATGGTCGAGATCAGCAACGAGTGCATGAACGTGTGTGAGATGGGCATGGACCGCGTCCGCTCCCTCCGCATTGAGTGTGGACCGTAAGTCAACCTCTCCAGTTTTTTAAACTATATATTAGTGTCTATTAATGTCCTGCTATCCCTGTAGCTTTGTGGGATAATGGTAGATGTAGCAGTATCATTTACAGTAAACAAAAAAAAAATCCTAATTAGATATGTCAACACAGCTGTATAATAAAGTAACACTGTCTTTCTATCCTGTATAGCTTTGTGGGCTTCGAGCAGATGAACTTCTGTGGCGAACACTACATTCTGGAGAAGGGAGAGTTCCCCCGTTGGGACTCTTGGAGCAACTGCCAGAAGAACGACTACCTGTTGTCCTTCAGGCCCGTCCGCATGGTGGGGACACTCCTCTCGTCTTTCACCATCTCTCTGTGTCATCTGTTCTCTAATTTTTCTCACTTATACACATCCTCTCTCTTTGTGACTTGCTACCTACCCCCTGATCTCTCACTCTGTCTTTCTTTACTCTCTCTCCATTTTTGTCTCTCTCCTGTACATTTATCTCCTGAACACCTCCCTCATTCTCACACACCTCTCTCCTTTCCCCTCTCTCTCAGGACCCCGAGAAGCACAAGATCTGCCTGTACGAGGTTGGGGAATTCAAGGGCCGTAAGATGGAGATCATGGACGATGACGTTCCGTCTCTGTTCTCCTACGGCTTCACCGACAGGGTCGGCAGCATAATGGTCAGCTGTGGAACGTAAGTGTTGCTATAGAGATGGAAAAAGGAATTGACAGAATTAAACTCACAACTAAGAACACATAAATCTAGAATGAAAAGATTGTAGGAGAACGGCTGATATTTTAGTGACAGACTTGCCTAGTGACATAATTTGGTCTTCTCCTTTTCCCCCTCAGCTGGGTGGGCTACCAGTTCCCCGGATACCGTGGCTCCCAGTACCTTCTGGAGAAGGGCGAGTTCAAACACTTCAACGAGTTCGGCGCCCGGCACCCCCAGTTCCAGTCCGTGAGGCGTATCCGCGACATGCAGTGGCACCAGCAGGGATGCTACACCATGGCCAGCAAGTGAGGCTCAGGGAAGGAGAGAAAGAGAAAGAGCGGAAGAGAGGGAGAGGGGCGGAGGAAGAGAGAGAGGGGGAGAGATGTCTGAGGCCTTGCCGAACCCCTGGCTGAAGCTTACCATCTGAAACAGCAAGGGAGAGTGGTGACATTAAAAATCCCCCCCTCTTTGAAACCTCAATTGAAGGACCACCTGGCTACAGAACACCTGAAAATCAGACAACCCCTCCATCACTCTCTCTCTACTCTTCTCTTTCTCTCCTGTGATCCGACCTTAGCTTTTCCCTCGTTCACCCCCCCCCCCCCCCCCCTTCCTTTTTCGTCCCCCATTCCTTTCTCCTGCAGTCCATTGCAGCACCAAAGAGGGAACGAGAAATATCTTGCTGTTTTACACATGATTCTCGGCTCAGGGTATGATGCACCATGGGAAAAGAAGTTTCAATATCCACCCCCCACTTCCTAACCCTGTGTATCGCACACCCTCTCTGCTGTACAGAATCCTGGCCAACTTTTCAATAAAAATGAAAATCTTGATTTCAAAACGTTGTCTTTGCATTGTGACCGATAACCCTCATGACCAAGATGACACTGTTAAAATAAAAGTGCTATAACAGGTCATAACATGAAAATCATATCAGTACAGACTAGTCAATCTTGATGAAAAGGTAATCAAAATACACATATGTGGCCTTCATAAAGGAATTGCTTTGATGTTCTATAACTGGATACTTTTGAAACATTATTTGTAACCAAAGAGTATTCTAGGATTGTTTACATGTTGATCTCATAGGAGAATATGAAGTCAGAGCTGAGCACTGCAGATAATTTCCAAAGCCACCCTTTGCCTTGATGACAGCTTTGCACACTCTTGGCATTCTCTCAACCAGCTTCATGAGGAATGCTTTTCCAAACGTCTCGAAGGAGTTCCTACATATGCTGAGCACTTGTTGGCTACTTTCCTTCACTCTGTGGTCCAACTCATCCCAAACCATCTCAATTGGGTTGTGAAGGCCAGGTCATCTAATGCAGCACTCCATCACTCTCCTTCTTGGTCAAATAGACCTTACACAGCCTGGAGGTGTGTTTTGGGTCATTGTCCTGTTGAAAAACATGATAGTCCCACTAAGTGCAAATCAGATGGTATGGCGTATCACTGCAGAATGCTTTGCTAGCCATGCTGGTTAAGTGTGCTTTGAATTCTAAATAACTCACTGACAGTGTCACCAGCAAAGTACCCCCACACCATCACACCTCCTCCTCCATGCTTCACGGTGGGAATAACACATGCGGATATCATCCATTCACCTACTCTGCTTCTCAAAAAGACATAATGGTTGGAACCAAAAATGTGGACTCATCAGACCAAAGGACAGATTTCCACCGGTCCAATGTCCATTGCTCGTGTTTCTTGGCCCAAACAAGTCTCTTCTTCTTATTGGTGTCCTTTAGTAGCAATGCTCGTGTTTCTTGGCCCAAACAAATCTCTTCTTCTTATTGGTGTCCTTTGCAGCAATTTGACCATGAAGGCCTAATTCACGCAGTCTCCTCTGAATAGTTGATGTTGAGATGTGTCTGTTACTTGAACTCTATGAAGCATTTATTTGGGCTGCATTCTGAGGTGCAGTTAACTCTAATGAACTTATCCTCTGCAGCAGAGGTAACTCTGGGTCTTCCTTTCCTGTGGCGGTCCTCTTGAGAAACAGTTTAATCATAGCGCTTGATGGTTTTCGCGACGACACAAGTTCTTGAAATGTTACAGATTGACTGTCATTTCACTTTGCTTATTTGAGCTGTTCTTGCCATAATATGTACTTGGTCTTTTACCAAACAGGACTATCTTCTGTATACCAACCATACCTTGTCACAATACAAATGATTGGCTCAAACGCATTAAGAAGGAAAGAAATTTCACAAATTAACTTTTAACAAGGGACACCTGTTATTGGAAATGCATTCCTGGTGACTACCTCATGAAGCTGGTTGAGAGAATGCTAAGCGTATGCAAAACTCTCATCAAGGCAAAGGGTGGTTACTTTGAAAAATGTCAAATATATTTTGATTTGCTAAACACTTTTTTGGTTACTTCCATATTAAATAAAGGTAAAAAATAAATAAATAAATAATATGCGTTATTTCATAGTTTTGATGTCTTTACTATTATTCTAAAATGTAGAAAATAGGGGGGGGGGGGGGTTAAAGAAGCAATAAAACTGGCCTTCTTTAGACTAGTTGAGTATCTGGAGCGTCAGCATTTGTGGGTTCGATTACAGGCTCAAAATGGCCAGAAACAAAGCACTTTCTTCTGAAACTCGCCAGTCTATTCTTGTTCTGAGAAATGAAGGCTATTCCATGCGAGAAATTGCCAATTTACCCTTAAAACACCAGGGCCTACATAAAGCTGTCCCAACAGCAGAGTCCCAACAGCAGTCCCAACACCTTACCAATGCTACACCTGGCTATCAGCGGAGCCTTGTCTGGCAGTGAAACAGTTTATTCAGCTTCATTTAATGCCTTTTAAAAAAAGAATAGCTGATATGGCTGACTTGCTTAAACAAATGTGGTTTCTACTGACAAATTAGATGTACAAACTATGGCATAAAGGGACGAGAGGAAAAGAGGCAATCCGTAATTTCGATTAAGACACTAATGAGTGAGCTAGGACAAACGTAGTCAATTTAGCTATTTGTTCTGCACTTTTGAAATGTCCAGCGACATAATTCAGAACATGGGCCGTTCTTATAGTACTCTCCCTGTACACCAAGTCAGACCCGTAGGATAAAAAAAGGGGGCATATAAGCATAGAATGAAAGCTCTTACAATATTCAATGATGACATTTCTTTAAAACAGGCTATAGGCTACATGTACACCAGCAAGTCAGAGCAGTAGGCTAAGTTATGAGGGGGAAAGGGACCAGATTATTAGGGTGAGGCACATGGATTACTAACAGTTTACTACACAACATACACTTGGTATTGCTTTCTTAGCTACAGTCTACATATCTCCCTGGCATATTACAGAATTTATGCAGCAGCATACAAGAGATTTCTGGACTCACCTTGTTGTGCTGTGCTCACTTGAACAAGGTGGCGCGGTGGTCCTTCGTGGGCAAATTTTGTCATCAAACTCTGTCATTCTTTGGATTTATGGTGCTTTCAAGGCAACTGGGGGAAAAAACAAGGTTGAATCATGATGTCAGTGATCTTGAGGACGGAGTTCTAGAAAGAGGCCCAAGTTCCCTACTTGCAATTCTGAGTTGGATGACCATTTAAAACGTATATTCCCAGTCGGAGCTTGTTTTTTTCCAGAGTTCACAATCTCTGAAGTCTGAGATTTCCCAGTTCCGAGATTCCCGTTCTTTTGAATGTGACAGATGTCATGCTGTATTGACAGCATGGCCAATGTTGAACTTTTATCCTTTTAAGCTTGGAAAAGAGACCCTTAAACCCAGACTTGGACCACACACCCACTCCACTGAATAGCAGGCTAGTGATTGCTTTGGAATGCTTGCAGTTAGCTACTGATTCCTTCCAAACCACTCATTGTTGAATTTGCGGTTTCTAACTTGTTGTGTAATGCTTATGTCCAATGGCCAATGATCACTGATGTTTTATCTATAATTTCTCTTCATTATTTCTCTTCATATGACAAGGATGGAAAAGGATTTGCCAGTAGATTGTCGACTTGATTCATGATGATGATGACTGCGAGCTTGCTTGTTAAGATTTTGAAAGTATGATGTTGACATGATCAGTCCAATCAAAGTTACTGTAGATATAACGTGATTTGACGTGATTTTATCTGTGGCCAATGACCTTGAGCCTTCTTGAATGAGCACTTCTAATGTAACTCTATGGTAGCACCCAAGTGGCTTGAATTTGAGCTCTACCCTTAGATTTGGCAGTGACATAGTGTCCCCATGAGTGACAGAACACTGAGCCAATCATGGTGCAACTAGAACACATTACCAACCCCTACACTCCGTATTTTCCGCTGGCTACCCCACCACCGCAGAAAGCACTGAGCTACTGTAGACTGAAACACCTTCATTTTGGAGCTGCCTTACTCAAGAAATCAAAAAAGAGACAAATTTTGTATGGTCTTTATTAACATTTTTTTTTTTTTTTACGTTGTTTGCAAACTGATATTTATTTATTTTTATTTCACCTTTATTTAACCAGGTAGGCTAGTTGAGAACAAGTTCTCATTTGCATCTGTGACCTGGCCAAGATAAAGCAAAGCAGTTTGACACATACAACAACATAGTTACACATGGAATAAAAATAAAAAAAAATCAATAATACAGTAGAAAAGTCTATGTACAGCATGTGCAAATGAGGTAGGATAAGAGAGGTAAAGGCAATAAATAGGCCATGGTGACGAAGTAATTACAATATAGCAATTAAACACTGGAATGGTAGAATGTGCAGAAGATGAATGTGCAAGTAGAGATACTGGGGTGGAAAGGAGCATGATAAATAAATAAATAGTATGGGGATGAGGTAGATTGGATGGGCTATTTACAGATGAGCTATGAACAGGTGCAGTGATCTGTGAGCTGCTCTGACAGCTGGTGCTTAAAGATAGTGAGGGAGGTAAGGGTCTTCAGCTTTAGTGATTTTCGCAGGTCGTTCCAGTAATTGGCAGCAGAGAACTGGAAGGAGAGGCAGCCAAAGGAAGAATTGGCTTTGGGGGTGACCAGTGAGATATACAGTGGGGCATAAAATTATTTAGTCAGCCACCAATTGTGCTAGTTCTCCCACTTAAAAAGATGAGAGAGGCCTGTAATTTTCATCATAGGTACACTTCAACTATGACAGACAAAATGAGAAAAGAAAATCCAGAAAATCACATTGTAGGATTTTTAATTAATTTCTTTGCAAATTATGGTGGAAAATAAGTATTTGGTCACCTACAAACAAGCAAGATTTCTGGCTCTCACAGACCTTCTTTAAGAGGCTCCTCTGTCCTCCACTCGTTACCTGTATTAATGGCACCTGTTTGAACTTGTTATCAGTATAAAAGACACCTGTCCACAACCTCAAACAATCACACTCCAAACTCCACTATGGCCAAGACCAAAGAGCTGTCAAAGGACACCAGAAACAAAATTGTAGACCTGCACCAGGCTGGGAAGACTGAATCTGCAATAGGTAAGCAGCTTGGTTTGAAGAAATCAACTGTGGGAGCAATTATTAGGAAATGGAAGACATACAAGACCACTGATAATCTCCCTCGATCTGGGGCTCCACGCAAGATCTCACCCCGTGGGGTCAAAATGATCACAAGAACGGTGAGCAAAAATCCCAGAACCACACGGGGGGACCTAGTGAATGACCTGCAGAGAGCTGGGACCAAGTTAACAAAGCCTACCATCAGCAAGGGCATTGAAGATGAAACGTGGCTGGGTCTTTCAGCATGACATTGATCCCAAACACACCGCCCGGGCAAAGAAGGAGTGGCTTCGTAAGAAGCATTTCAAGATCCTGGAGTGGCCTAGCCAGTCTCCAGATCTCAACCCCATAGAAAATCTTTGGAGGGAGTTGAAAGTCTGTGTTGCCCAGCAACAGCCCTGCTCACTGCTCTAGAGGAGATCTGCATGGAGGAATGGGCCAAAATACCAGCAACAGTGTGTGAAAACGTTGTGAAGACTTACAGAAAACGTTTGACCTCTGTCATTGCCAACAAAGGGTATATAACAAAGTATTGAGATAAACTTTTGTTATTGACCAAATACTTATTTTCCACCATAATTTGCAAATAAATTCATTAAAAATCCTACAATGTGATTTTCTGGATTTTTCCCCCTCATTTTGTCTGTCATAGTTGGTGTACCTATGATGAAAATTACAGGCCTCTCTCATCTTTTTAATTGGGAGAACTTGCACAATTGGTGGCTGACTAAATACTTTTTAGCCCCACTGTACCTCCTGGAGCGCGTGCTATGGGCGGGTGCTTCTATGGTGACCAGTGAGATGAGATAAGGCGGGGCTTTACCTAGCATAGACTTGTAGATGACCTGGAGCCAGTGGGTTTGGCGACGAATCTGAAGCGAGGGCCAGCCAACGAGAGCGTACAGGTCGCAGTGGTGGGTAGTATATGGGGCTTTGGAGACAAAATGGATGGCACTGTGATTGACTGCATCCAATTTGTTGAGTAGAGTATTGGAGGCTATTTTGTAAATGACATTGCCGAAGTCGTGGATCGTCAGTTTTATGAGGGTATGTTTGGCAGCATGAGTGAAGGATGCTTTGTTGTGAAATAGGAAGCCGATTCTAGATTACATTTTTAATTATGTGACATGTATTAATGCCAAAATAACATGCTAAACAGGTGGTGCTCAAAATAGGTGGGGCTCTTCGTATTATTTATTAAAATATTGATATATAGACATAGGGTTAGTTGGTGGTGCGATTTTGTCCTTTCCCCCTTCCTTTTAAATTGTTGCGTCACAAAATGTAACGTGATCGACCACACACTACCGTACAGTAGGTGGCGGCATGCACAAACAAAGTGAGCGAACGCCATGATACCAAAGACGAAGAAAGCCCAGTAAAGATGTTGGCTATACTGACAAGAAACATGTCTCTCCGCCCTAACAATGGGAGACGTTGTCCACAAAAGGGCACAGCGGGTTGTCTAGCTCCCACCCATCCTTTCTTAGGATTGGTGGATACATCTCATTATTGTAAATATTTTTGAATATTCGATGAGGTTGTTCCACGTCAAACGCTTGTATTCAATAGAGATGCTACTAGCCTCATCACATGAATATGCATAACCATCTCGAGACAACTACGAAATAGTTTTTTTTCTCAGTTGCCGGTTTGTCACGTGTCTCATTTATATCAGTACACTCGTAGCAATTTAAACATTACTAACTTCTAATCCAATCAAATAAACCTCAAGTAGAAAATAAGCCATTATTTTGTTGTTGATGCCGAATTCGACACTCCACACAAAAACTCCTTGCTTGGTGGGCGAAACAACGCTACCTGCTGGAGGGAGACTTTTTTTTTTGCGGAGTTGGGCCTCTTCCTCTTTGGTTCGTGTCCACCCACCAAACAGTATCGTTTCCGGAATGTTCATGGCTTCGGAAGGTTCAGAAATCCTGGAATTTGATAGCTAACCATTCACTGGAAACAATAACAATCAACTTTGACATGTGGTTTCGTCATGCGGATCTGGTCAGTTTTATTTACGCTTGATGCTTCTCGTGTGGACTTTTTTTGCAATCTAGCTAGCCAGCAACTAACAAGTCAACAGACTATCTTCCAGCTGATCAAAACAAGGTCAATTGACGATGCGGTGAGTCGAGAATAAACTATTTTACTAGCAGTTTCTAAACATTTAGCTAAGCGACATTATGACAAATATACAACGGTTATGGCTTTCTGTCGTATTAGTAAATTAAGTACATGCGCGATAATAGTAGTTTACAACTTTACTACTTTTCCGCGCAGTTCCACGCAATTTGGATGTTGTTAGAAGACCCCGCCCTCTCTCGGCAGCCTCAGCAAGACGCGGAGAAAGTGCGTTTTCTATAATTCACAACTAGTCCACTTGAAGCCAGAACCATGTGAGTCTCACCCAAATATTTATATATACACTAGAATACTGATTGGGGGCGCTGTGTTCAAGCCAACGTGCGTGCCTCCCTTTTCGCACTTCCTCACCATTGTAAAACATATTATTAACGTCTACATTCGTTTTTATATTAGACACCTTAATGCATAATTGTAAATTATTTTATATGAGCACATTTTTTATTGATTACTAATGTTAATGTCCCCACTACAACAACAAAAATACTTAAATACCTGAACAAAAATATAAACACAACATGTAAAATTTTGGTCCCATGTTTCATGAGCTGAAAAAAGATCCCAGAAATGTTCTAAATGCACAAAAAGCTTATTTCTCTCAAAAATGTATGCACAAATTTGTTTGCATCCCAGTTAGTGAGCATTTATCCTTTGCCAAGATAGTCCATCCACCTGACAGGTGTGGCATATCAAGAAGCTGATTAAACAGCATAATCATTACACAGGTGCACCTTGTGCTGGGGACAATAAGGCTTCTCTAAAATGTGCGGTGTTGTCACACAACACAATGCCACAAATATCTCAAGTTGAGGGAGCGTACAATTTGCATCCTGACTGCAAGGATGTCCACCAGAACTGTTGCCAGATAATTTAATGTTAATTTCTCTACCATAAGCCACCTCTAACGTCATTTTAGAGAATTTGGCAGTACCTCCAACCGGCCTTACAACCACAGACCATGTTTATGGAGTCCTGTGGGCGAGCGCTTTGCTGCCCCCGTGGTGGTGGGGTTGTGGTATGGGTAGGCATAAGCTACGGACAACAAACACAATTGCAAGGTTTATGTGAACAACAGATGGATATCTGTATTCCTAGTCATGTGAAATCCATAGATTAGAGCCTAATCAATTGACTGATTTCCTCTTATGAACTGTAACTCTGTAAAATCTTTGAAATTGTTGCATGTTTTGTTTATTTTTTTGTTCAGTATACATGTAATTTTGTCCTTGAAACATTTAATTGAAATACTGTACTGAGTTCCATTCATTCCGATGGAGGACCACTTCTTCTGAGAGTGACAATATGGCCGACCGGTGTCTTCAAAGCCTCTCATTGGACAATACATTTAATCAGCATTCCAGGGTTTATATCAGTGTTGTAGTACTACACATTGAGTGTGGTGGTCTAGTTGTCAAATACATTTTTACTTGGTCTTCTCTCTGTGTCAGATACATTTTTACCTGGTCTCGGACATTGAGGACTTGTAATTTCAGACCAGCGGAGTAAAAAGACCACCATTAACAGCTTCCATTCAGTCAGCGCATAAAAACGCTTTGCCAGGCCAAATATATACACTCCTTTTTTGAAACAATATCTTGTTGCCTATTGAAACCTGGGATTCCTACTTTACTTGTAACATTACTGTACTTTACTTGCATTGAAAAATATCCTCAAAGTTTGTCTGGATTTCCTTGACTCTGGTAGGGAAGAGTGGGGTAAATTGTTGACTAAGTTGCGTGCTTACTATTAGTAAGGGGAGACAGGGAGAAATTCTAATAATCTTTATATCTATAGTAGACATGTTTGCGCAGTGGCAAACCTATTGGACCCCTAGGCCTTCAGTGTGTGACAGGCTGGTGATGCTGAAAGGACAACAACCGTAATACCAGGTCACTCATGTAGGAGAGTGCACTTTTGTCAAACACAAAGGGCCAATGATGTAGTGGAGGCTATATGCAGGTATACGCCCCATACCAACTTTGTCCCTTATGAAAAAATATTGCAGTCAGAGTGCAGTATAACTGCAGTTAATCTGCAATTACTGTGTCCAAAATACCACAGTTGACCGCAGTTTCAAAACTGCAATCATTTTGTAAGGGGTTTTCATTGGGCATTGCCTAAACTCACTTCTTAATCCCTTTGGTTGCATATCAAAGTAGTGTACTGGAGGTATACAGCGTATTAATTATGTAGTACAATAGAGAAATCATGCACAAAGTTGCCTACACAATTGCAAAGAACGTGAAATACATGCACATGTGCGCATTACACATATCCTAGTTTCCGCAGAATATAATCTGCAGGCAGCAAGAGCGCGCAGCTCCCAACTCGTTTTTGCATGGAGCAGCTCACAGAATAATTACATTGGTAGCCGGTAGGGTAGGAAAGACATTTCAATTCTTGATATCTAGCAGTAAGTGCTCACTAAGGCAACAATGGGTATGCAAACCAGGTATTGAAAAAGTTTGGTCCATAGTCTTGGTTAGTAGGCTATTTACGAGGCGCAATTCAGTCATCATACGCTGCTTGCATGAACATTTATAAAGGCTTTCCCAAAAAACCTTTCCAATTAAATGTTGACTTGCCTACCTGACAAAATGATGTAATGCTGATTTGTATCAATGGGGAAAGCATTTGTTTTGCTCAATTGATTTAAAGGGCAACAATATATTTTTTAGATTTTTCCCAGACCTAAAAAATAGTCTCCTGATGTGGTTTAAGCATTGTTGTGGACTTAGAACATCACATTTGTGTCCTTTTTAAAAATGTATTTAAAGTGTGATTTTTAGATATTTAACAAAGTGGTGCAATTCTGTCACACAGGACCCACTTCGTCAGGCACCACTGCATAGGGCTGATGGTCCATTCACTCTGACATATTAAGCCAGTAGGTCCCAATCATAAGAATACAAAAAACAAAACCATTAGGCTAAGCATTTCCCAATCGAAATGTACAACTATTACTTACCATTGCAAAAAAAAACATTTCACGCTCAACACACAAAGTAACCCGTGATCTAAAGTTTAAATGAAATAATGTTTCACGCACAAGTTATTTTCAAAGAGATGGCTAACAACAGCAAGCGCGCTGCAATAAAAAACACAGTTCCACTCACCAGATGATCATTTCAAACTTAACTTCATGTTGAAAGTTATTATTTTAAAGGGGGGAAGCTAACAAATTAGCAACAACATTCTCTTCGATAACACCTGCTGCAGCCGCTGCAAACTATCCTACAACAAAAGCTAGCTAGCTAGACCGTGGTAAAACTACTGCTTGCTATTGCACAGTGACCTTTTGGCCTTCCATACGTTTTGTAAAATCATCCCATGTACAATGTAATTGGTTGATTCAACTGTCACTCCAAAATGTTGAATGTCAAATGCCTTTGACAAAATTACAGTCATGGTCTTGAATTGAACTCACGTTTTTCTGGTCTTGACTGTCTCAAACCTCTCGTCCCCCTCCAAGTCTCGGTCTTGATTCGCTCCGGTCTTGGTTTTAGGTGGTCTTGAACCCAACACTGGTTTATATCACAGGAGGTTGGTGGCACTTTAATTGGGGAGAACGGGCTTGTGATAAGGACTCGAGCGGAATCAGTGGAATGGTATCAAATACATAAAACACATGGTTTCCAGGTGTTTGATGCCATTACATTTGCTCTGTTACGGCTATTAATATGGGCTGTTCTCCCCTCAGCAGCCTCCACTGGTTTATATACATACTTGGTGCTACCACAGGTTTTCTACAAAGGTAGAGTTTGTTTTGCAGGCCCTGTCCCATGTGGGCGGAGTTGCACATTTTTGACCATTCCATTGGCCTTTAAGTGAAATCTCCACCCAACCTGGTAATCTGGCCATGCAAAACAAACTGAGCTCCACCATTTGAATAAAGGTTAAATGAATAAAAAAGATTGACAGCTGATTGTGGTTATGAAATGTAAACAAGATGCTTATGTCATGTGTTCTAATACCATTTGTTTTGTCCTAGTGGTGATGGCCTGGGAGATGGACAGCTCACACGGACCAGGGTCACCCCAAAGAATTCTGCTCAAAACGGAACATTCCGAGGTCGAACTGGTTTCCAGAGGTCAGGAATCCCACCCTACCTCATGTGTCAAACAGGAGCGTACAGAATTATTTGTTACGAACCCTGAGCCTCCGAGGCCAACGCACATCAAAGAGGAGGAGTATGAGACCACAGTCACGCCCCTTTTATTACTTACCAAAGAGGAGAGTGAAGACAAGGAGATTCCTGACTCTAAACCAATGACACTTGAGCTTCACGACCCAGCCAGCCAATCATGTACAGCCCAAGAGGAGGAGAAAGCTGAGCTGAAGAAGTCTAGAGGAGTGTTCCATCCAAAGAATTCCTGTCTCCCTAAGCTTCAGGCCCCCTCTCAGCCCTCGGCAGCTGCAGGCTCCAGTCCTGTGAGTAGGGAGGAAGATGAGACGGAACCAGAGGTACAGGAGGACCAGGGCCCTGGAGACTGGCTAGCCCCCATGGAGGACGACGAGGCCCTGGGTGAGGCCCAGCGTCGACGGGGCTTTGAGTCCGCCAGCCGCTCCCTTTCTTCCATCCTGGGCTCCGACTCAGAGTCAGACGACAAGGAGGGTGAAGAGGACCCCACTTGGGCCCCTGCCGACCCCCAGACCCTCCAGGACGACCCAGATGCTGACATTCCCGCTCTTCGAGAGGCGTCCCCACTGTGGCACAGGAAAAGAACATCATCGTCACGAAGTCGAGGCAAAAGATTTAGAGAGGGAGGTAGAGGTGGTGTCTCCTTGTTTCCAGAACCCAAAAATAAGCCCAAAAACTTTTCCTGCCAGGAGTGCGGGAAGGCCTTCATATCCCGCCGTGACCGGGAGAGGCACATTCGCACTCATAGCGGGGAGAAGCCATTTCCCTGCCCCAGATGCGACAAACGCTTCAACGACACTGGGAACATGCGTAAACACATGCTGATCCACTCGGGGGAAAGGCCCCACCTCTGTCCAGACTGCGGCAGGGGGTTCTCAGAGAGGGGGAATCTCAGCAGGCACAGGGCCCACATCCACGGCAGTATGCCCAAGTCCGAATGTGAAGACTGTGGGAAGACCTACATAGAGAAAGGAGGTCTGGATCGCCACATCAGATCTGGAGCCTGCTCTGCAACAAGAAAAACATGACATTTTATAAATGAAAAAGGTTCCTACAATTACAGTCCCGTTTCAGCAAGTACGGCCTCCAGCGATCAAACTATCAAATATGAATGGCGACTTAACGGCCGGTGACTAGAGAGCTCGCTGGGAGAGTTCGGTGATTCCTTACTGAAGGTATTTTTCGCAGCATTAGGGGGTGGGAAGTTTCATGATTCGAGAGAAAATAATGACATTATGAAAAACCGTGCGTATGAACTGAGAAGCTGTGTAGAAAAATCAATATAATAGATGAAGAGATGATCTAGTCTATATTTTGTATATACTTTCTCCGTGAGTGCCTTTATGAGTGAGAGAAGTGCTTTGTGAATGTGATGATCTGTACTTCACTGTTAAAGTAAACAATCATGGATTAAGAACTGTGTATGTGTGTGTTTCTTAAGTCTAAGGCCTGGATTCAGTGCACGTTATAGGGTCCACTATAAGCGACTTTAAAGTGCAGTTTACGCTTGAGCTGAGATGCACAGCATTTTTCATAAGTGCCTTTTGAAAAGCACATTGTCGGCTTCTGTCTAGTGGGCTGCGCTATAACACCCCTTGCATTGAATCCTGGCCTAAATGTTGTTTCCCATGGCCACAAGGTAAAGGTAACTTGCCTATACACTCCTGGAACAAAGTACACACTGAAAGAGAATAAAGGTTTTATGAGTTATGGATCTACACAACCACAAGTGAGGAGCGAGGTACCAGAGAAAAGTGGAATGAATCAGTGCATAAGCTTCAGACAAAAATGAGATACTTTATTTCAAACAGTCACGTAAAGGGTCATACATTGTCTAAAAGTAGATCAGTAGGGAGCTGGGTCGTATATTAATTAGTGCATACCGTAGCAGAACATTTTGCAACGGAAAACAAAAAGAGTTCAATATTGGTCTCTCCCCGTTTTGTCCTGTTTGTCCTTCCTTCCACCCCGAGTTGTCAAACGTATCCAACCGGTCATACCCATCCAAACACCAAAACACACAGAGGATCCGCCCTAAAAAGCAGTCAGTCCTCACTCAGAGAGCCTGTACAATAACAGATGTAGGATCTTAATTTGAGCCAGTTTGCTACAGCAGGAAAATAATTCTGCAGCAACAGGAAATGTGAATTATTATGTGGATTATGAATAATGGACAATTTTTGTAGGGGCTGACATTTTTAGTTAAGCTAAATCAAGTCTGACATTTTAAAGTGGAAATTACAAACATTTGCCTTTTTGTTTCCTTAAATACACTACAAGTTTGCCACCAAAAGTGATCAAATTAAGATCCTACATCTTTACAACTGGTTTTGGAGCTATAGTCAGGAGTCTCACTACAGATACATAATCTCTCCCTCTCTTCCCATCTGCCCCTCTTCCTCTACCCCTTTCCCTGATCCTGCTTCTAGTCCTGCCTCAAGTCTACTAGAGGCTCTGCTGTTGGCTGTGATCTTTCCTGGAGCCGCAGGCTCACTCTCTTATTGGGCTGTGCTCAGGTCAGTACCGGAACTTTGGTAAAGGACTTGCTGTTGGATTTGGTGGCCGAATTAGGAGTAGTTTCAGTCACTGGCTGCCCTGCTGTCTCGGACTGAGATGACCCTTGACCTTTAGTGCTGACCCTAGCAGTAAGGTCATGTTGTGGAGGTGGTTCTGGGTTTTTGACTGACGGCGTGTTCTTGTTCTCAGATTTGCGAAGCCTCCTGGGTCTGGGTGGGGTAGCTTTCTGTCTAGGTTTGGTGGCTTGTGTTGCAATGTGGTGGTAGATGTGTTTGGTGTAAGTGGCATCTGTAGTTTGAGGGGTCCTGCTGGTGTGGTTGTGGTCTGGCTCGTCATGGGGGCGGGGAATACGGCAGTGGCAGGTGACTGGATAGGAAGTGTGTCAGGTTGTTGGGTGCGCACAATCATGATACCCCCCCCGTTTAATTGTAACCCCGATACAAAATCTGACCAGGTGCTGCCTGCTGTGTTGGGGGTTCCCCTTGTTTGGGTAGGGCAGGGGAAGTGGACAGGTCTCTCTCTCCCCCCTCTGGTCGTGGTAGAATCTTGTGGCACCTGCGGCCCTGAATCAGTACCCCAGCCTGCTTCGTCTGTAGGGGGTCAGGGTGAGAAGTGCGGTTGTGTGCCTCCAGGAGGGCCAGGTTAGGGAAGTCTGTATGGCTTCTCACTCTGGTGTAACTTCCAGAGATCTGCAGACCAGTAGGCCGAGAGAACTTACGCTGGCACAGCTCACACATTTACATGGCGATCTCCAGTGTGAGTGAGATTGTGGGATGCCAGGAGATGCGTCCGCTTGAAACTCAAAGAGCAGAGTTCACATGGGTACGGGCACTCGTCGTTGTGTGTTTGGCAGTGCAGCATGACCCCATAGTCCGCCTTGAAGCTCTTCCCGCCGTAGGGGCAGGGGTGTGCGCGCTCCAGCTGGTGACGGAGCTCGTTGGGCATGTGGAAGGTCGTGATACAGAGGCTGCAGCGGTGGGTGCTTGGCGCAGCGGAAGCCCTTGGAGCAGTGCGGGCAAAGAAACGTCTGGTCCACCTGTTGTGTCATCTGGTGACCGCCCAGTACCTCCACGTGGAGAAGCCGTTTGTGGCAGATAGAGGGGGGAAGAGGCTCGAAGGCTCGCTTCCCAGTGTGTGTGCTCTCATGAACGGCCTGCTGCACCGGAATGGAAAAATCCTTACCACCGTCAGTACACATGAACAGTTTAGGCTTGGGTGGGGCGCGTTCTTGCCTCTCTCCATGGATGCGTAGGTAGGTGGCTGTTGAGCCCCTCGATGCAGTAGAAGTGGTTGGGGCATTGAGGGCAGCCGTAGGGCTTGACGATGCTGTGTTGGCGGCGGTGCTTGCTGAGAGATTTTGGGCGTGTAAAGCGCTGGTCACACACATTGCAGGCGTAGGCTTTGGCACTACTATGAGTCAGCAGGTGGGAGGCCAGACCCTTCCTCCCCTGGCCTCACTCTGCGTCTTCTAAGATGGCGGCGCAGGACCCACTCCTTACTGAAGTTCTTGCAGTACTGTGAACAGTTAGGTTGTCCCTTCTGCCCTGGTCTCCAGGCCCTCCTCCCCCAGCTCCTCCTGATCATCCCCCAGCTCCTCCTGATCTTCACCCAGCCCCAGGTCCTCCTTTCTGGGATTAGCTAGCTCCAGGGTGCCCAGGCTGGATGGTCGCTGGCTGGCCTCCACACCTTTACATGCCTCCCTGAAGATGATTGTCAAGCTTGACGTTTACCATAGTGAGCTCATACTCCCAAGTCTTGCGCTGCATTCACGAAACAAGATACAGCTGTCACCTCTTCATCAAACCCCAGAGTGTCCTCATCGCTCTGCTTCTTCTCTTGGACCGCCTGCATTAGACCTACAGTGGAGAGATGTAATTACAGTAGCTAACATTAGCGAAGTAATTCCGTAACATGTTATGTTGTATCATTCAGTTATATTCTGTAAAAGAAAACAGAACAATTCAGAGAAATTAAATGACAAATGTACCACGCGCAGCATCACCTGGAACATGGTTTGTATTTGGTACCGCAGCTGCAGCGTTATGGTTATTGAGCTGGTCTGTGAATGAGCCGAGAAGGCTCCCAGGTTCAGTCTCCCCGCAGGTCTTCCGGTTTGCCCATCTCAGACTCCTTCTCGGCACTCTGACAAATTGGGCCACACTGTTATTCAACCATGACAGGATTTCGTGAAATGTCTATGCAATCTTACATATGGCTTTCAAAATATTGCATGTTATCGAGGCCCGATTGTGGTATGACGGTAGCTTTGACCGTTGTGCTTCCAGTGTCTTTGATGGCATCATTGCCTTTTAAATTAGGTAATGTATGCTTTAACAATGAATTTCTCATCCATCAGTCGTTTAGACCCCTATAAATGAGTGAAACCACAGTTTCTGCGCTGCCTTTCTTTGATAAAACACTTTTGTCGTCGGCACCGCCATTACCAGTAACTTGTTGAATGAAAATGCTTCTTCTTCTTCTTTGGATTAAAACGGAGGTCGGCATCCAACATGTTGCATTACCGCCCCCAACTGGACTATAATATAAATCCATTTTACTTAGTGATACAAAAAGGGGAAAGTGGAAAAATAAATAAACTAAATCCCACAATATATATATATAAATATATGCAAATATAAAACAACTAACCTTAAAAACACACTACCCCATTCCACTACTTTGACCCTGTCTGCTCCTGCACCATGCCAATGGCCTGGGAGTACGGGACACCACCAGTCAGCACACCCTGTAACTTTTCTGAAATCAAATTTTGTATACCCAATACTTCTCTGCAGCTGCCACTACAACATCTATTTTCGGTGATTTTACGTTCCATTTCTGCTACAGTTGATAACCTATGAACGCTAGAGAAGCCAACCATACTGATGCATATATCGCTTGTTGGCCTATCCCTCTGTGCTGGCACAGATCTACTACTCACAGGGATCCTCTCAGGATCCCTCACCCTTGACCCATCCTCCTACTTTCTTCACTGCCTCAGCATTTGTCACCTTCTGCACTACTCTGACTCTAGCCATCTCAACCTGCCTCTCTCTCACCGGACACATCTGATCCCCAGAAACGTGGGCACCCCTACAGTTGACACAGGACCGACAGTGACTCCTCTGTTTCACCACGCTCACCACCAGGTCTACTTAGCACCAAACGGCAGGCATCACAAATGCCACGAATCTTCAACTTCAATTGCTCCATCTCCATACTTAATGCTACCCCAGAAAACACTAATTTCAATGGTGCTCTGTTCCTTAGAGCAAACAAAGCAAGAAACAGACCTTGACTCAAGTTGCGTGACACGGAGCGCCCACTCCCTCTGGTCAGAAGAATACAAACAAATATCACAAGTCCACTACAGGTTACCTTCACTGACTCAACTGCACCCAACTCCTTTCTCACCCACCCTGAAAACACAAATGGCTCTGCCAAAAGACAAGGATACACTTTCTCAAAAAATGTAAATCCTACTGGACAAGATTCTTCTTTATCATGTCCATTGATTGCCAGGCTCGGGTTCTGAGCTCTTCACCACACCTTCTACCTCACTTAACTCTCCATCATTCACTTCCTTTTCACCTCCAGAACTCGGTCTGGTGCACTGCTCAATCTGTTTTCACTTCACACCACTCTTCTTCTTCACCCCATCTCCATTTTTACCACCATCTTCCTCAAATACAAATCCAACCCCTGCTTTCCTCATACTTTCCTCTTCCTCTTTTTTCCCCTCCATTCCTCCTCAGAAATCCATCTCTCTGTGTCTCTGTCCCAACATTCCTCTTCTCCCGACTTTGCTTGCGGCCCAGTGTCAGTCCAACGTAACTCCATCTCATAATCATCCTGCTCACCTTGGAAATGTGTATTCTCCGGGCGCCAACATTTTGAGAGCATGAGCAGTGGCCACACATAGAGAAATGACCCCCAAACTCAACTCTGTTCTACTCCCTTCGTGGCTGAAAACGTTCAGCTCTCTGTTGGTTCCATTCAATCACGCTTCGGTTCGTGTCCATGCACCATATGAACTACGACCCTTTCTCTGATTTATTTCTGTTACACCCAGCAGCTCAAGGTGATCAGCCCGGACTCAAACTTGCCACAGTGCTGCTCATAAACATAGTGTCTTTGCATATGCCTAGCAGAGGAGGCTGGTGGGAGGAGCTATAGGAGGACGGCTTATTGTGTAATGGCTGCAATGGAATAAATGGAATTATCAAACATATGGAAACCACATTTGACTTGGTTCCATTTTTTTCCATTGTCATAGAAGTTCATAAAATTGCTCAGTTGAATTGGTTGAAACTAATCTTTTCCATGCCACCATGTGTTCTTTGCCTTGAACGGAAGATTAATTAATGAATTATAATTTTCATTAACTAAATTCCTGTCCCTATTTAGTCTTACGTTGCATTAAAATGTGTCTAATTTTATTATCAATTGATCATCAATAAATGAATTAGTCGAACATTTTCTTAGAAATTATTACATTTAAGATAACACATAAAAACAACACAGACAACTTTTTATTTGAAAATAACGTCACATTTTACAAACGAGGTTAAACCTTTGAACACACATACAATCAGAGTAAAAACATTCACTTAAAAAAAAGACACTTTAAAAAGATAAGAGATACTCATAAGAGACAGCCAAGCATTAGGATTTTGATATGTTACAACCAATCAATGTTTAATTTAACTGTCACAGCTTGAGTTACAAGATTTGTAGAACTACAATTTAAGTGCTGCTTAACAAAAAAAAGCAAACCGAGGTCCAGTCAGTAGAACAAGAATGTTCACTACAAATGTAGTGGTCCCTTTTCCAGTTGTTCACTACAAACGTAGTGGTCCCTTTTCCAGTTGTTCACTACAAATCTAGTGGTCCCTTTTCCAGTTGTTCACTACAAACGTAGTGGTACCTTTTCCAGTTGTTGCACAACAACCATATGGTTATCTCAGCGTGACATCATTCGAACAAATTCTTTGAAAAGAGAGAGATAATGACAGAGATTTAAATGAAAAGGAGACATGATTATCCCATACACAGACCGACAGAAAACCCGCCACTGCTTCTAACAAATATAAATCAGTACTGAAGTTGAGTATGCATGCACGCAAACACACACACACACACACACACATCTCTCACCCTCAAAGTCGACCAGTCCATCCTGGTTGAGATCCACGTCTCGGAGGATCTCGTCGATCTCTCTGTTGGTCAGCTGTTCTCCCATCAGCTTCTTCATGGCCTCCCTCAGTTCCATTATACTGATCTGACCATCACTGTTAGCATCAAACTGTGTGTGAGAGAGAAAGAGAGAGAGAGAGATAGAGAGAGAAAGGAGGCTATAGTGACAGTTACTCACATTGAGAAAGACAGCAACCATCTCTGTCAGCTTTCAAACCACACAATCTGAGAGAGAGAGAGAGAGAGAGAGAGAGAGACCTCCTTGAATGCATCTCTCAGTTCTTTCACTCCGATCATGTCTGCTGTCTCTGCCAGCATCTTTGGGCCCATCAGCTCCACAAAGTCCTCAAAGTCTAGTTTGCCGCCACCTACAGACCAGATAAAAACATTACTACTATTATTCATTGTTACAATATGGACAATATGTCTTTCATTGCCTAAATAATCCTTGATTTTGTGTTTCCTTGGTTCATAATTCATTGCAATAATCAACTTAAATTCCGCCATAGCACTCAAGAGTTTCAGATATTCCATGACTCGGTGGTTTCCTCTGTCTCGTGATGATGACATCCAACTCACAGATGGACTGGCCCAGCTCGATGAGCTCCATCTCTGTGGGCATGTAGCCCATGGTCCTCATGCACTCTCCCAGGTCCTTGTAGCTGACATAACCATTCTTCTTCCTATCAAACTCCACAAACGCCTCGCGAAGCTCTGCAAACACACAGGCACACGCGTATGCACGCACGCACGCACACACAAACATACAAGTACACACACACATACAAGTACACACACAGGGTAAGAATTAGAGAATGTAGATTGTAAAACATGTCATGGTACGATTCTGACTGTGTGAGATAGAAAGGGAAAATCTACCTTCAATCTCCTCTGGTCGTAGGTCCCTGTCCTGTTGGAGGTAGCAGAGGGACTCACATAAGCAGACTGGTGGTGGCACATGAACACACACACACACATCGCATCACAAACACACACACGCACACACACGCGCTACATCACAACCCCACGAGACGTATGACGATGACAAGATCTGTTTGCCCATGTACCCACGACAAGACAAACAACGTACGTGCATGTTTTCATGTGGATGCAAAAACCGCCGTCAAACACACAGATGTAAATCTAAAGATCAACAAACACAAAATGTTCAAGCGCTGATATTAGAAAATACACAATGGGCCTCAATCACAAAGACAATGGGAACCAATCAGCCAAAGGTAGAAAAAGGAGGAGAGAAAAGAAGAGAGAGAAATTCTGCCATTTGTTTTTGCTTGTAAAAATCTACATCTTTTTGTTACGGTATGATTAATAGCAGAGGTGGTACATGTGATATGTAGCGTGCCAGTAGACACACATTATTAGAAAGAGTAAACCAGGATGCTTTGCAAAGTTAGACTAAATAGTATCTATATCTAGTACATTGCTTCTAAAGATATAACACAGTATCAGTCAAAGGTTTGGACACACCTACTCATTACAGAGTTTTTCTTTATCTTTACTATTTTCTACATTGTAGAATAATAGGGAAGACCTCATCACTATGAAATAACAAATATGGAATCATGTAGTAACCAAATAAGTGTTAAACAAATCAAAATATATTTTCTATTTGAGATTTTTTTTTTAAACACCCCTTGCCTTGACGACAGCGCTCATGAGGACCACCACAGGAAAGGAAGACCCAGAGTTAGCTGTGCTGCAGAGGATAAGTTCATTAGAGTTAATTGCACCTCAGATTGCAGCCCAAATAAATGCTTCATGAAGTTCAAGTAACAGACACATCTCAACATCAACAATTCAGAGGAGACTGCGTGAATCAAACCTTCATGGCCGAATTGCTGCAAAGAAACCACTACTAAAGGACACCAATATGAAGAAGAGACTTGTTTGGGTCAAGAAACTTGATCAATGGACATTAGACCGGTGGAAATCTGTCCTTTGGTCTGATGACTCCAAATTTGCGATTTTTGGTTCCAACCGCTGTGTCTTTGTGAGACGCAGAGCAGGTGTACGGATGATCTCCGCATGTGTGGCATGGAGGAAGAGGTGTGATGGTGTGGGGGTTCTTTGCTGGTGACTCTGTCTGTGATTTATTTCGAATTGAAGGCACACTTAACCAGCATGTCTACCACAGCATGTTGCAGCGATACACCATCCCATCTGGTTTGGGCTTAGTGGGACTTTGATTTGTTTTTCAACTGGACAATGACCCAACACACCTCCAGGCTGTGTAAGGGCTATTTGACCAAGAAGGAGATTGATGGAGTGCTGCACCAGATGACCTGGCCTCCACAATCACCCGACCTCAACCCAATTGATATGGTTTTGGATGAGTTGGACCGCAGAGTGAAGGAAAATCAGCCAACAAGTGCTTAGCATATATGGGAACTCCTTCAAGATGGTTGGAAAAGCATTCCAGGTGAAGCTGGTTGAGAGAATACCAAGAGTGTGCAAAGCTGTCATCAAGGCAAAGGGTGGCTACTTTGAAGAATCGAAAAATTAAAATATATTTTGTTTTGTTTACATTTTTTTTGGTTACTACATGATTCCATGTGTGTTATTTCATAGTTCGACAATGTTGAAAATAGTAATACAAATTAAGAAAAATCCTTGAGGTGGGTGTCCAAGCTTTTGACTGGTACTGTATATCTGAACCTAAATCTACACAGATTGCATTGTATTGTTTGTATTATGGACTCGGTAAAATACTTTCACAAAACATAAATCACTGTAGTAACCAGATTATCGGGTAGTGTGGGTTTATTGTAAGTAAGACCCTTGGACATATAATGTGAATTGTTTACAGACACACACACACACACACACGTCCACACACTGTAGGTCGTGCCTGTTTTGGTGTAGTAGGTCATTAGGTTGAGTTTGTTTGATGGCAGAGAAATATAGGGAGTGACAATCCCTGTAGATGTCTTTCTCTTTACTATGGATGTTCTTCTTGGAATCTCCCTGTATGTGATAAACACAGTGCAACACCACATCAAGGTTTGGTTGGACTCCTCTCTGCCTGCAGAATGTACTTTAAATAGCACGTTTGATTGGTTGTCCCATGATGAAAATGAAATGATTGTGGAGAGAATGTTATGTGGTGAGAAGGACGTGAAGATGATCATGATGTGTGGGTGAGTGTGTGTGTGTGTGTGAATAGTTTAGTATGTAATTGTAAGTGTACGTGTGTGTGTGATTGAGTATGCGCTTGCATGCATGTGTCTCATTATGTGTGTGTATGTGTTCACTAGCATGTGTATGTGTTCACTAGCGTGTGTATGTGTTCACTAGCGTGTGTATGTGTTCACTAGCGTTCTGTATGTGTTCACTAGTGTGTACGTACGATCTGGCTGCTTGCAAAGCCCTGTTTGAGGAAGATGCAGGCGGGTCCCACGATGCTGTGTAACACGGTGCAGTTCTGGACCAGTGCAGACAGTGGCGCCTTAAACTCCTCGTCCTCACCCGATTCCTCCTCGCCCTCCGACCGGGGCCCCTCCTGGCCCCCTGCCCCCCCCTTTCCCCCCAGGGGCCCGACGGCCCCCTTAGAACCAGAATCATCCAGAACTAGTGAACCCAACAGTCGTTGCTTTCACACTCTGTTTCCCTCTCTGTCTGCTGAGGTCTGACAGCCAGCTGTCCACAGCACTAGTCCTCAGGGAGATCCGATGTTACATCAGCAAACAGGACAGGACAGGATTGACAATCTCTGTCAGACTTTTAGAAGTTTAACTCTATCTACATGACAAGCCCTATCAGCCAGCAGACCATCAGCCTAATAAGTCTAGCTCTCTGTCTGCTGGTCTGTGTATTGGTTACAAGAAGCTATGCTTTCCCTCCATCTCTCACTCTTTCTCTCTCATCTATCTCTTTCTTTGTTCTGTTTTCCGAGGCTCAGTCTTGGCTCAGAGTTGGATTGGGGCGTTCATTCTGGTAAGTGTTCAGACACTCTGCTCAACTCAGAGACTCAACACACATAACACACTTACAGATTACATCTCGTCAACATGATAATACCAGAGTTGTGTTTAGTTACAGTTTTTCTCAACCTGTGTACAAACATTTTTTGGAAGTGTGGTTAAACTAACCTACAGCAAACCAACGATGATCAAATGCTTAAGTACGTTTGCAGAATGTCTGATAAGTTTCTTGTCTTTATGCCTGGATTGCATATACTGTATTAGGCCCAGCTTTACAAAACTGTAAATACAATTGTCATCAATAAATGCAAAATTCAATGCGAAGTGTTTTGTTTACAGAATATTAACATGTTGTTTTCATCGGAAGAGAAAAGGTTGCAAACTGTTTCTGGCAATCAGTAAATACTACTACACAATATTGGAAATGGAAGGTACAATATAGGGAAAGATCTAGGCAACAGGGACTGTCAAATTTGTACGATTTTTTTTACAGCATTGCAGAGATGCAAAAAATGAAGTGGAGTTACTTCGAAGTGACTTTGGGTTACTCCTAAACATTCCCCCTGTGTAAAAAGTGGTTGAATCAACATTGTTTCCACATCATTTCAACCCCCTCAAAAATCTATGTGACGATGTGGAATCAACGTGGTAAATCAATTTGCCAATCGTTTTTTTTCACCCAACTTTGAACCTAAATCCAATGACATGGGTAATGTTTTGTTGTTGATTTCACTTTGAATTCACATAAGTTGACAGCTCAACCAAATGTGAATCAAAACTAGATGTTGAACTGGGGTCTATGCCCAGTGGGTTGTGACCTTCCATTATAGAGCTTTACAGTGGTGTGGATTGAGGCCTAGACATTCATATCAGTTGCCATTGTATTCACCTTCCTTATTTCTATTGGGGATTGTGTTTCTGCAGCCGATGGAAGATCTAAGCCTATGCACAGAACTGAATACATGGAATTGGGACTGTGAAGATATTGATGAAGGATTCCTGCACAGTGTGCTTATTTTCTATTTTCCTTTTGATCAGGAATAATGTTGTAATTTTCCATAATCATGCACCTTTTGATAGTTCTATTTCCAGTTTTGATCATCATGATTTAGTGACAGCAAAGCAAATATTTTGATCACCAGAATCAAAAACAACACATGCTAACTTTCTGTTTTGTCAGCTTAGACTCAAGAGAAATAGATGTTTGTGTTGATCTTTTTTTGCAGACAGTCGTGTTCTTTTGAGTAATGTATTAGCGATTGTGACGGTAGCATATAGAGTTGATGAATATATTTAAGTTTTGAGAAGGCATTTACTGTTTTTTTTTCAATGGGCCACAGAATTCTGTGTCTTGAGAATACTTTTTTTTTTTAAATCAACAACATTGATCTATAAAAATAAAAAATAAATGCTTGTATGCGCTTGAGAATAACTGTAGTATCAAAATCCACGTCTGGTACCAGATTGATCTGGTTGTTGGGCCTGCCCTTTAGGGAACAGAAGGATAAAGATCTCTGGGGAGTAATACTGCTTATCAGGCTCGGAGATAATCAAAGAAAGATCTCCATTGTACAGAGATGCAGAGACGTTGTGCATATACAGTGCCTTGCGAAAGTATTCGGCCCCCTTGAACTTTGTGACCTTTTGCCACATTTCAGGCTTCAAACATAAATATATAAAACTGTATTTTTTTGTGAAGAATCAACAACAAGTGGGACACAATCATGAAGTGGAACGACATTTATTGGATATTTCAAACTTTTTTAACAAATCAAAAACTGAAAAATTGGGCGTGCAAAATTATTCAGCCCCCTTAAGTTAATACTTTGTAGCGTCACCTTTTGCTGCGATTACAGCTGTAAGTCGCTTGGGGTATGTCTCTATCAGTTTTGCACATCGAGAGACTGGATTTTTTTCCCATTCCTCCTTGCAAAACAGCTCGAGCTCAGTGAGGTTGGATGGAGAGCATTTGTGAACAGCAGTTTTCAGGTCTTTCCACAGATTCTCGATTGGATTCAGGTCTGGACTTTGACTTGGCCATTCTAACACCTGGATATGTTTATTTTTGAACCATTCCATTGTAGATTTTGCTTTATGTTTTGGATCATTGTCTTGTTGGAAGACAAATCTCCGTCCCAGTCTCAGGTCTTTTGCAGACTCCATCAGGTTTTCTTCCAGAATGGTCCCGTATTTGGCTCCATCCATCTTCCCATCAATTTTAACCATCTTCCCTGTCCCTGCTGAAGAAAAGCAGGCCCAAACCATGATGCTGCCACCACCATGTTTGACAGTGGGGATGGTGTGTTCAGCTGTGTTCAGCTGTGTTGCTTTTACGCCAAACATAACGTTTTGCATTGTTGCCAAAAAGTTCAATTTTGGTTTCATCTGACCAGAGCACCTTCTTCCACATGTTTGGTGTGTCTCCCAGGTGGCTTGTGGCAAACTTTTAACAACACTTTTTATGGATATCTTTAAGAAATGGCTTTCTTCTTGCCACTCTTCCATAAAGGCCAGATTTGTGCAATATACAACTGATTGTTGTCCTATGGACAGAGTCTCCCACCTCAGCTGTAGATCTCTGCCCTCTGAGACTATCACAGTGCAGGTGCATTTATACGGAGACTTGATTACACACAGGTGGATTGTATTTATCATCGTTAGTCATTTAGGTCAACATTGGATCATTCAGAGATCCTCACTGAAATTCTGGAGAGAGTTTGCTGCACTGAAAGTAAAGGGGCTGAATAATTTTGCACGCCCAATTTTTAAGTTTTGGATTTGTTAAAAAAGTTTGAAATATCCAATAAATGTTGTTCCACTTCATGATTGTGTCCCACTTGTTGGTGATTCTTCACAAAAAAATACAGTTTTATATCTTTATGTTTGAAGCCTGAAATGTGGCAAAAGGTCGCAAAGTTCAAGGGGGCCGAATACTTTCGCAAGGCACTGTAATTGAAAAGGAAACGTCATAGATTGTCTCGGCTGGAGTTGTTCAGAATAATCACGTTGAATGGTTTCAGATCAATGTCGTGACAATCCTGCAGATCAATGTTGTTTAAAAATGCACAGGACCTATTCTAAATGGAGTACTTTGCAGAAAAAATACATTTGGCCAATATTTTCAGGGTACTACACACATAAACACACAGACAAAGAAATAGCAAGCAAAGGCTTCTCTCGTCCCATATCTTGAAAAAAAAAGCAAATAACTGCTCTTACCTTAATTTTGCTTTTCATGGATGGCTTAGTACAATTTCCCATCCCCTATCCTCGGAGTGTGAAGTAACACTCTTGACCCTCCTTCTCTTTTCCCTCCCTCTCTATTCTATTTCCCTTCTTCCTATTTTTTCTGTCTGTCTTTCTTTCTTTCTCTCTCTCTCTCTCTCTCTCTCTCTCTCTCTCTCTCTCTTCTCTCTCTCTCTCTCTCTCTCTCTCTCTCTCTCTCTCTCTTCCCCCTTTCTTTGGAGTTCCAAAGGTTCCACCCGAGATTAGAGTTCTGAGGAGGGGTCCAGGAGGTCCCATCACCCAGTCACATCGTGGTCTGAAGTGATGTTCATATCAGAGATGAAACATACAGTAGAACCTCTATAATCCACACTCAGAAGATCCGAAATCCCATAAACAACATCCTGATCTGCGTTTAAGGTCGCCTAAAACAAACATTAACCTAGCCCACTTCTGTGTCTGAACAGAAAAGAGTTAATGCGTGCATTACTCGGTCTTTCTCCCTCTCGCTCCTACTCACTCATCAACTCTCAATTTGACCCCTTCTTAAATCCCCTATCTCTCTACCCCTCTCCTTCTCTCCTCCTCTCTGTCCCTAGAGCAAGGCTCGTTACAGCATTCAAATGACTACATCTATGTTAGGGGGTGAGATGCAGACAGACAGAGAGAGAGGGGGAGAGACAGATAGAGAGAGAGGGGGAGAGATAGACAGAGAGAGGGAGGAGAGATAGAGAGAATTAGAGGGGACAAACACAAGGGATTTAAAAATCCCTATCCCTCCATTTCAGATTAAAGGGAGCGATGGAGGGGTAAGAAGAGAAACGGATAGAGTGAGGAGATTGAGAGAAACAACGAAAGGGAGAAATTGAGGGCAGGTTGGAGAGAGAGGTGATACAAGATGAAAAGAGAGGATGAGAAGGAGGAGTGATGGAGAGAAAAGGATGGACATTTCAGAGGAACAGGGAAGAAGAAAATCAAACTGGTCATGAGATGAAAATCTCCGGGAAAGCAGGAAGAGAACAAGACAAGAAGCAAAACAGGGAAAGAAACAACAAATGAGCGAGGAAAGAAAAGAGCCAAGAGTGAGACTGAAGCTGAAACAGCCGGGAAGCAAGCTGCTGTTTTGGACTACCATTAGATGTGTGTATGTGCGTATGTTAGAATCACACACACCATTAACTGTATGCTTGGGTTAATAATATCCAAACCAAATACGCGCATCACAGTCGACTGCTCTAATTGGTCTGTTTTTAAAATCAATCAACACATCTTCATGCTTTCCTTGGATGTCAAATGTAATATTCTCTCTGATTGGTGAATGATAAAAGCATTACAGAGGTTCTAATCCGAGCGGTAATGCTGTCTAATCCAGAGACGCAGGACATAATATCAGACACTCCAGGATAACATTTAAACTGTGACTCACATGACATGACTGTGACTAAACTGTGACTCAACACTGACTCAAATGACAAAATAAATACTATGACTACTGATGGGAATTACATGCTGTATATATATATCTCAACCACACTACACACTGCCCTAACCCATCTGGACAAGAGGAATACCTATGTGAGAATGCTGTTCATCGACTACAGCTCGGCATTCAACACCATAGTACCCTCCAAGCTCGTCATCAAGCTCGAGACCCTGGGTCTCGACCCCGCCCTGTGCATCTGGGTACTGGACTTCCTGACGGGCCGCCCCCAGGTGGTGAGGGTAGGCAACAACATCTCCTCCCCGCTGATCCTCAACACTGGGGCCCCACAAGGGTGCGTTCTGAGCCCTCTCCTGTACTCCCTGTTCACCCACGACTGCGTGGCCACGCACGCCTCCAACTCAATCATCAAGTTTGCGGACGACACAACAGTGGTAGGCTTGATTACCAACAACGACGAGACGGCCTACAGGGAGGAGGTGAGGGCCCTCGGAGTGTGGTGTCAGGAAAATAACCTCACACTCAACGTCAACAAAACTAAGGAGATGATTGTGGACTTCAGGAAACAGCAGAGGGAACACCCCCCTATCCACATCAATGGAACAGTAGTGGAGAGGGTAGCAAGTTTTAAGTTCCTCGGCATACACATCACAGACAAACTGAATTGGTCCACTCACACAGACAGCATCGTGAAGAAGGCGCAGCAAGCGCCTCTTCAACCTCAGGAGGCTGAAGAAATTTGGCTTGTCACCAAAAGCACTCACAAACTTCTACAGATGCACAATCGAGAGCATCCTGTCGGGCTGTATCACCGCCTGGTACGGCAACTGCTCCGCCCTCAACCGTAAGGCTCTCCAGAGGGTAGTGAGGTCTGCACAACGCATCACCGGGGGCAAACTACCTGCCCTCCAGGACACCTACACCACCCGATGTTACAGGAAGGCCATAAAGATCATCAAGGACA